>NW_006408552.1:967244-968431 GCF_000296735.1 Chrysochloris asiatica | reverse complement strand
AAAAACATCCTAAAGGAAGTTCTGTGGACTGAGAACCAACAAAAACAAACAACAACCAGAGAATGACGTACGTGGCAGTACCACCCTGAACTCAATCGACAAATGGAAGAGTCAAGAACAGAATAAAATTATAAGAACAGAGGATCTGAGAGGTCAGTCTATGATTAAAACAATTACAATGTGAAAGAAGGTAAACACAGAGGAACAGAGATCCAGGTGGTGGGACGGTCAAGTAGATTACTGGATAAAATAGACTGTCTTAAATGGAGGGAAGAACTAATGGAATATAAGGTAACCACAACAGTAGAGTTGGGGTGGGGGTTTAGTTTGGGTGTTGGGGAGGGAAATACAACAAGAGAGAGGAGGCAGAAGAACAAGATAGATAGAGTAACACTGAAACAGTTTTGCATGGCCTAGTGGGACAGAGGTAAATAGTGATGCATGCTCAACCTTGGAACAACAGGGCTCTGGGATATAGGAATCTCTAGGCATAGCTTGAAGAGGGTAAATAATACTAAAATCCTTGACTGCCTTATGAATATTAGTTACCTTTGCCTACTATTGTAAAATAGACACTTGGGTGGGATAGAAAGGAATGTTGGGAAACATGATTAGAGAAAACCTGTAAGCCCACCTTCAGCCTATAACTGGTTGGAATACCTCAAAGGGGTTCTACAACTTGCCCAGTGAAATAGGCCTCCTGCAAAGTCTTTACAGAGTATAGGACCTTAGGTGGAATCCTGAGTCCCATCCAGAACCTTATGAGGTGGGACATTCCCACTGGAAAGAAGAAGCAGACTGGAACAGCTACAGTGACAGAAGATACATCTTCAAAGAAAGATCTTCAGGAAAAACCCCAAACAAAAATGTCAGCATGATTGGCTACTACAAGAATAAGCAAGCTGTTCACCAGGAAGTCATCAAGGCTAGCAATCAAGTTCCTTCAGGACAAACTCCCCTCTAAGACTGAAACTTAAAGGAAATACACAAACAAGCATGTAAGCTTGTTGGCAACCACATTGGTCTACTGGTGAGTGGAAGAGGCAGAAATGAAGAAATGGGCTGAGCTCAGCCCCTGTCCATTGAATCCCGTTGACCTGGAGATGACAGAGAGAAGAAGAAGGGCTGGTTGGTCCAAAGTGTGGTGAGATCTGAGGACACTTGAGCCCACGGACAAGGACATAGCC
>NW_006408552.1:958671-967144 GCF_000296735.1 Chrysochloris asiatica | reverse complement strand
GCTACCAGAGCTCCTTATGAGGTATGAAATCTTTATGTGTCAATTTTACAGATACGGAGACAGAGTTAGAGAGATAAATGAATAACTGCTAGAATCAGAACTGTAGTTCAATTTCCTGACTCAAGAGCTTACTGCCCAGCATGGCCACCTGCCACATATGGCACTGCGCTCTTAGAGTGTGACCAGTCCACGTGAGATAAGCTGTGAGTAAAATACACAGACCTCATAATTTTGTATTGATTACATGCTGAACCAATATTTAGAATTGAATCTATTATTAGAAGTAATTCAGCCTGTTCCTATTTCCTTTTTAATGTGGTGAGCAGGACGTGTGAAATGACGTGTGTGGCTCACATAGGATCTCTATTGCTTCTACCCTTGTCAAATCTCTTCAAGAGACCGTCTGTTGGGGGAGACAGGAACAATAACTCCTTTTTGAGCCATCAGGATCAAAACCCATCAGGAACAGTACAAGACTATGGGATGTCAGACTCTGCCCTGAAACATGTCAGATATGTTGCTCATTATCCAGTGCCCTATACACACAGGCACCTCAGATTTCCCTCAGGATGAATATGTTGTGTCGTTGTTGTTAAACGCCATCAAGTCGGTTCCGACTCACAGCGAGCCAGCATAGGATTTCCGAAGAGCCGCTAGTGGGTTTGAACTGCCAACCTTGTGGTTTGCAGTCCAGTGCTGATCTTATAGAGTCACACCAGGAATCTGAGGGTCCTTTATTACGTGGTTGGTCTAATCCTTAGGACATCATTAAGGCTGTCATTACAAGGCAGAGAAGTACAGAAACAAGAGACACAATGTCACATGGGAGTCCTGGTGTGGTACAATGGTTCAAACCCAGTAGCTGCTCCTCAGATACTCTATACAGGGACACTAGGAGTCAGAAGCTCACTCGACAGCATTTAACAACAACAACAACAAAGACCTTGATCCTTCTTCCCAGTCAATCATCACACCAGACCACAAGAGGGTCCTTAATAAATGTGTGTTGTATGACAAGAGATGATCATCAAAAACTACATGCTGAATGGTCCCAACGCTGTGTAGCTCGTGTTTTGGAGGTGACCATTGATCCAAATTCATCTCAGCAGATGTTCCCTAGTAATTGCCCTCAGAGGACCCAGGCACCCTGTGGTCTCACCTTGTAATAGTTGTTGTTGTAGAAGCAATTGCAAGAAGAAGCTTGGATGCAGCGGGAGACACTAAACAGAAAGCCAGGATTGCAAACACAGCCCGGCTTGCAGGGGAGCAGACAGGTGGGCTTCGGGTTCTCGCAGGATGCAAGGCAGGCACAGGACTCGTAGTGGGCATTTGAGGGACAGGTCACTAAGGGGGAAACACAGCCTCAGTCAATCCTTGATTCCACATCCTTTCTTAGAGAGTGTTCCTGTCTTTCCTCTCCCTTCAAACTCAAGTTCTTCTCTAAGAAGCAAGCCCATATCATTTAGCCAAATAAATGAAGGAAGAAACTTCCATCCAGTCCTGGTGGTAATATAGATGTGGAAAGGAGTTTGGCGGTTCCTCAAAAAGTTAAACACAAAATGACCATATGATCTAGCAATTTTACCTCTTGGTATATACTCAAAAGAATTAAAAGCAAAAAGAATGCAGTGATTTGAACACCAGTGTTCACCGCAGCATTTTTCACAACAGTCAAAAGATGGAACTAGCTTAAATGTCCATCCACAGACGAATGGGCAAGCCAATGTAGAATGGAGTATTACTCAGCCATAAAGAGAAATGAGGTCTGGATACACGCTTAAACATAGTTGAAGCTTGAAAACATTAAGCTGAGTGAAACAGATCAGTCACAAAAGACAAACGTTGTATGATCACAATTCTATGAAATACCTAGAATAGGCAAGTGTATGAAGACCAGAGTTTAGCAGGGGATGAGTGAGAAGGGATGAGAAAAGGAAGACTTTTTGCTTAGAAACATTGAGTTTCTTTTAAGGGTGCTAGAAAAACTTGGAAATGATAAATGGTAATGTCTGAACATGAATGTCACTTGTGAAGAGTGTAGAAATGACAAATGTTCTATCACCTATATGCCTTTAAAAAAAAAAAAAAAAAAGACGTTTTGACATATGTTATAACATGGATGAACCTTGAAAACATTATGCTAAATGAAAGAAGCCAGATCCAAACTACCACAAATTGTTTGATTCCATTTCTAGGAAATGTTCAGAATAAGCAAATCTATAGAGACAGAAAGTAGGACTGAGGAGCGGATGGGTGGTTTCTTTCTGAGATGATGAAAACATTCTAAAATTGACCTTGGTAATAATTTCATATATCTACCTGTAAATATATTAAACCTCACTGAACTATATGCTTCAAGTAAGTGAATTTAATGATATACGAATTATATCTCAAATAAAAAGGGAAGATATAAGTCACATGCTTCGTTTCAAATAGTTCATTCCCCACCCCTGCCTTCTGTCCAGGTCACCAAAGACAGTTTTCATAATTTCTTCTAAAGTCTCCATAGTCTGATTTGATTTTTTAACCAGAAGCATCCCTTGCCCTAACTCTCTCATACTGTTTCTTATTTTCAGCTCTTTGTTCAATGTTTCAACTCATACCTGGAGCAGGTCTAGGGGTTGCAGTGATGCCAACGGTTACACTGGTCGTGATGGTACTTGGTCCAATGGGTTTGAGTGTTGGGCTGGTGTGACGTATCATAGCAGTTGTGTGCATTTCTGTGGGGATGGTGGGTTTCTCGGTGGGGACGGTGGGTTTCTCGGTGGGGACGGTGGGTTTCTCGGTGGGGACGGTGGGTTTCTCAGTAGGGATGGTGGGTTTCTCAGTGGGGATGGTGGTTTCTTCAGTGGGGACGGTGGGTTTCTCAGTGGGGACGGTGGGTTTCTCAGTGGGGACGGTGGGTTTCTCGGTGGGGACGGTGGGTTTCTCGGTAGGGATGGTGGGTTTCTCAGTGGGAATGGTGGGTTTCTCAGTGGGGATGGTGGTTTCTTCAGTAGGGATGGTGGGTTTCTCAGTGGGGATAGTGGTTTCTTCAGTGGGGATGGTGGGTTTCTCAGTGGGCATGGTGGGTTTCTCGGTGGGGACAGTGGGTTTCTCGGTAGGGATGGTGGGTTTCTCGGTAGGGATGGTGGGTTTCTCAGTGGGGATGGTGGTTTCTTCAGTGGAGATGGTGGGGACGGTGGGTTTCTCGGTGGGGACGGTGGGTTTCTCAGTGGGGATGGTGGTTTCTTCAGTGGAGATGGTAGGTTTCTCAGTGGGGACGGTGGGCTTTTCAGTGGGAGCAGTGGGCTTTTCTGTGAGGAGGGTGGATATTTCAGTGGGAGCAGTGGGCTTTTCTGTGAGGAGGGTGGGCTTTTCAGTGGGAGCAGTGGGCTTTTCTGTGGAGGTGGTTGTTTGTTCTGTGGGAATGGTGATTTGTTCTGTGGGCACAGTGGTCATTTCAGTGGGGATAGTAGGTGATTCGATGGAGACCATGGGTTCTTCTGTGGAGACAGTGGGCTTTTCAGTGGGGATGGTGGGTTTTTCAGTTGGGACAGTAGGCTCTTCTGTGGGGACAGAGGGTTTTTCAGTAGAAATGGTAGGTTTTTCTGTTGGAAGAGTGGGTTTTTCTGTGGGAAGAGTGGGCTTTTCAGTGGGAGTCGTGGGTTCTTCAACAAAGAGAGTGGACTCTTCAGTGAGAACTGTGGGCTCTTCAATGGGGGCAGTGGGCTCTTCAGTGGGGATGGTAGAACCTTCTGTGGGGGTGGAGGGTTTTTCAGTGGGGACAGTGCATTTTTCTGTGGGAAGAGTGGGCTTTTCTGTGGGGACGGTGGGCTCCTCAGTGGGGGTGGTGCATTTTCCTGTGGGGATGGTGGTTTTTTGTGTAGTGATGGTGGTTTTTTCTGTGGTAGTGGTCGGCTTTTTAGTGGGGATAGTGTATTGTTCTGTGGTGGTAGTGGGTTTTTCTGTGGGAACAGTAGGTGGTTTAGTGATGACAGTAGTTGGAACTGGACGTTTCATAGGAAGCATTACAGTTTCTGCAAAAAACAAACAAACATATGCATATTTTTGGGGTGGGGAGTTTAGTCATACTACCACTGTTTTCACTCACCTCTAGTTAGAATAGGTGGTCTCAAAGCTATAACACATTCATTCCTGTCTCTCTACCCCCAAATCCCAACTGTTACTCATTCAAGAAACATTTACTCTGATCCTAACATATGTCAGATATTATGCCCGGTGAGAAAGACAAAAAATGCATAGGATATGGTCCCTGACTTCAAGGTCACCATTCACTGGGTGAAGGGTTCTGATCCAGCCATAGAAATTCATGGCATCAAAGTTGCATCAACTAAGCATCCTGATGGGATCAGGGAAGTAAGTAGATGGGCAGAATACAGAAAGACACAGTCAGACAGGAAAACAAAGTCAGCTCTGTGAAAACGATATGCAAAATAAGACTTGCATCTTAAGCAGTTCGTAAAGATGGCCATCCAAGGACACAATCCTGTTTCCAGGACCGCACATTTCATCTTACCTGAACAGGCCCCATGACGGATCAAGATGACTCCTACAGCAATTTCAAAGGTAGTGTTGGTACTCCTGACAGCCTCAAAGATCAGCTAGAGGGAAAGAGGCAGACAGAAGGGAGAGCGAAAAGAAAATGAATTCCTAGCAATTCAATGACCGCTGGGCCTGAAGTCTGCCCTCTTGAAAAATGGAGACTTGTTGTGGCCTCAGCAGTCCAGCCCTGCTTCCTCCTTTTCAAAAGCCAGAGATCCTCCTCTCTAACACTAAGTTCATCTCTTCCATGCTTCCTTTCCAGCTTTCCATCTTCTCAACCATTGTACTCCCTTCCCAGCATCATGTTCCTCTATATCATACCACATACAGACACATACAAGACCAACTCTCCATCTCTCACCTGCATGGGCTGTTGACGTCCTGAAGGGATGGTGATGGACACCTGCTGCCAGGCAGGACTCTGAGATCCCACACGGCTCCAGAGAGAAGTTGTGGCACTCCCTCTAGGAGTCCCCAGCAGGAACTTGAGCATAGAGCCCTCTCCAGGGCCATGCATGTAGTAAGTAAACTCCACACAGACTGCCTCCGGGGCACAGAAGGACCTGCTCACCAGTCGGATCGGCTGTCTTCTCTGGGAAAACTTGTCAGGCTTGAGGTAGATGTAGTGATGACTCTCTGGACAAAAGGAGGAAATGGATAAAATGAGAAACATGGAAAGGCCGTTCCTATTGCTGGTTTGGAGACGCCTATTTCCGAATGGGGTTCTGAACATTCGGCAGCACTGTTTCCTGCTCGTTTTGAACTTCTAACTCAAGAAGGCAGACTCAGAAAGAAACAAGAAACCTCTGTCACTGCACCAGTACATGAGTTGACTGAAATCAGGATCGTGGCTTTCGAAGCCTTGGGCTCAGTGAAGTAAGAAGCCTGTTTTTTTGTGGGGTTTCAATGTCCCCATAGCCGTGAGATTCCTTAACTGGCTTTACCTCTGTCATCTCCAAGGCTCTGGTCCCATGGTACTTTCTCAGTAATCATCTGCTTACTGATCTTCACCACCTACAACATCCTCTCTACTGACACTTCCTCCACCAACCACAACAACCAGTCCCATAGCTGAGAGCAAATTCAGTGATTCATTGACTTGAGGGGTCCTCAAACTTCTCACCTCTATTAGGGGAACCTCCAGAAGAGTCTGTGGGCATATTTCTACTTCCCCGGGTCCAGTGTCCACCATCCCTCGGTACCTGGACCCAGTCACAGAAGGGATGGGCATTATCATTGAAGTCACACTGAGGCAAGCTCTCTGGGGGATGAAAATGGAAGATGTGTGAGAACTTTTGACCGCACTCTTGATTCCTACTGCTTCTCACCCCTGGTTCGGCGATATCAGGGCCTTCCGGGTCCTGCTGTTACCTGCACAGGGAGCAATAGTGATGGCATCCACTGCCACAGCTGGCTCTGGGATTTCTCCGAACACACCAATCATGATGAACTGAAGAGAGTGGGAGAGTAGCGTACACTCTAAAACCCCAGCCTCTGGTCTGTGAACTCCATCCAGAGACCCACGCACTCTGGTCCCTGTCACCAGACCCTCAATTCATTTCTAGACTGGAAGTGCCAGCCATGCTCCTGTGTACCTGTATCTGCCCCTGGCTTGTGTAATTGACAGAAACCGGCTGCCAGTTGGATCCCGGCTGTCCTGAGAAGAGAGTGTGTTTCTGGATGCTGCCTGCAGTGGGAGGAATTGGAAAGAGAAGTGAGATCAAGAAGACTGGGAAATGACTTCAGCCTTATCCTCAGAAGGATGGATAACAGATCGCTGGGGTATCCAGCCCCAAATGTAAGCACACCCTTCTCTCACACTCTCCTAGCATCTTTATCTATTTTTCCAGAAGCCAGTGTTCTGCAACTCTCCAATTCCAACCCATGAAGTAATCTCTCATATATTCCAGGCTTCCTGAGGGATGCCCCAATGTTTACCCCTCAATTCAATGCTGGGAGTTTCCCACTAACCCAAGGTCACAGCCTTAATGACCAGGGCTGCACCAGCTGTCCGAGGCCGAAGGATGTAGTGAAAGGAGAGGCTCAGACAGCCAGAGGACTGACTCAGTGGGCTCAAGAGGCTCGATTTCTGACCCGGTTTTGCATCCTTGGAGTCCAGGAGCATGTAGTAGCCATCTGGGAAGGTAAAGGGAGCCAAGGATAAGATGTCTGAAGTTGGGGGAGGCACAGGGGGGCAGGGGACCCTGAGGAGCTCCAACAGCAGTCTTGAATCAGCAGCATCTCGGACTGGCCCAGCATCAATTCTCCCAGAAGTATTTGAGTCAGGACACGGATTTGTTGTTGTTAAGTGCCATCAAGTCGGTTCCGACCCACAGTGACCCTATATAGGGTTTCCAAAGAGCGGTTGGTGAGTTTGAACCTCTGACCTTGCAGGTCAACCCGACTTTGCAGTCCTGTGCATTATCCTGCAGCGCCACCCCAGGCACCAGGTACAACGTGGGCATCCTCCCAGAAGCAGCAGCTAGCAGGCAGCTAGCGGGCCCTTGTCCTTTGAGTTCTGACTTTTTAGATTTCCCAGAGTCATAAATTCTTCCTTTTCTTGCCCCACTTGTTGTTGTTGTTGTAGCGACCCTGTACAGGGTTTCCAAGGCTGTAAATCTTTACAGGAGCAGATAACCTCCTCTTTCTCCCACTGAACAGCTGGTAGTTTCGAACTGCTGACCTTGTGACTCGCAGCCCAATTCCTAACCACTATGCTACCAGAGCTCCTTTCTTGCCCCGACTGGATATAGCCAATTCATACAAAGACTTGTGTAAGGGCCTGTAGTACTCCGGAAAGCAGTATCTTTTCACACATGACCCCTGTCTCCCTAGCCCCGCCCCCACAGCCAGCCAACCAACTTGAGCCTTGCTCCGTGAAGCTACTGGTTGCTGGGGCTAAAGTCTCAGCCACTGCTGCCACATGGAGAGTGCAGTTCTTCTGCTGAGTGAGCTTGTGATGTGAGCCAGAGAGGTAGAGAAGGTGACAGGGAAGAGGGATGACGAGAGTCGGGGAGAAGAGTAAACAATTGGGAAATAGGGGGAGGGCAGGAAAGGAAAGGAAGAAGTAAAATGACAAAAGGGAGAACAAAGAGTGGGGATACAGGCACTGAAGAGAAATGGACAGGAAGTGGAAGGAAAAGAAAAAGATGTGAAAACATAAGGAAGTGAGCAAGATGGCAACGGGAAGGGAGAGAGGGAACAAATGAAAAAATCATTCAACGCTTAGTGAAACTGTTGGGTCACTGTCCTGAATGATGGGGTACATAGAGCTGGGCTGGGGACCCCCCTCTCCAGGGACAGACAATGTAAGTGGGGCCTGGGATCTCTCAAGGACTTTCAAGAAGGCAGCCTCAGGCATCAGGAAAGGTGAGAGAAAGGAGGGCACAGAGTTGGAGTGGACAGGCTTATGGAGTAGGGTGACAGGCAGATGGAGAAATATGAGAAGGTGAAATAGGAGAAGAATGAGAATGGAAAGACCCGATGGACTAAGGAAGAAAGAAGAAATATAGACAAGGAACGGAAATAGGAGCCTGGTGTGGCACCTATGCAAGTAAGATCTGGAAACACATATGAACAGTGTGTGAAGAGATTATAGAAGAGATGGGTGCTCAGTGGGAGGAAAAGGGGCCATGGAGCAGGGAAGGGAGGGAAGAGCCAAAGGTAGAAAGCAGAAGGAAGGTCCTGGCAAAAGTACAGGGAGAAGGTGACAAGGAAGCTGGGGATAAAGAAGAAAGGAAGAGAAGAGGCAGAAAAATTGTTGCAAAAGTCTCCTAAATAGGGAAGAACAAACAAGATGGCAGATCAGGTGGAAGTGAGGAGCTCCATCAGCAACAACACAGAATACCAGACCAAGCAGGCTCAGGGGATGATGCCAGAACTCTGAACCACTTATAAAGGAATATTTACAAGGTTGGAAGGCTTACAG
>NW_006408552.1:947933-956156 GCF_000296735.1 Chrysochloris asiatica | reverse complement strand
TTGACCTGGAGATGACAGAGAGAAGAAGAAGGGCTGGTTGGTCCAAAGTGTGGTGAGATCTGAGGACACTTGAGCCCACGGACAAGGACATAGCCACAGAGGGCTAGAGTTGAGAATGAAGCATCCAGCTGATATGAAGTGAGGGGAGATGCACAAGAACACCCAAACTTGCAGACAGTACCCATTGGGCCTAGCTAGCATTGATGGCTTGATAATCAGAACTCGTCTACAGGAAGACTACCAAAAAAAAAAAATTTTTTTTTTTTTTAATAAAGGAAACAAGGGTAAATTGCTACAATTTGATGAACCTGACCTATACTCAGAGCGGTAGTTACTCTAAATACCAACAGAGAGGGAAAGAGTCTTCAAATCAAGTATCAACGCTATCCGCTCTGTGCACAGGGTAGATAGGGACGGGTAACTTAGACATTGGCTATCTAAAATGAGGTGGTGATGAAGGCACGAAGTGACTGGCTTACAAGGTTTCAAGCAGGAGTTTAAGAGTATGGGGGGAAAGAAAGAGTTCCCACTGAATAGATTTCATCTTGTCTAGATGGGTCTGGTGAAAAGAGATGGGGATAAGATTTGTATGATTTGATAGTGAATAATTGTTATCATGACTAATTGCGACTGTGACAATTGTAAAGACAGACATTTTGTAAAAAAAAAACCAGGGGAGTGGTTAATCTTACAGTCCAGAAACAGAGGACCCTAGGACCCTCAAGGGAGAAGAGCACAAGCAGAATGCGGGACCTTATCCAGAGAAGCAGCAGCACCAGAGATGGAGGCAGAGATGGGGGCATGGAGAAGGGGAGCGGCTGAGGACTCTAGATTCATGGGAAGAGAGAGACTAAGAGCTGGTGGCCGGGAGACAGACTTGCAGAATGTGACTTTTGAAGATGTAAATTATTTTATATGCCTGAGTGTTGTTGTTGTTGTTGTTTTTAAAAAAGCTAAAGTGGATAGAGAGAAATACTGTTAACTGATGATACATAGATGGGATTATTATAAGCATTGTAATGAAACAAGGTATATGATTTGTTGAATGTAAAATTGATGATCTGCTCTGTAAATTTTCACTCAACCCACAATAAATACCTTTAAAAGAAAAAAAAAGATACACCTGACGATAAAAAAAGAAGTCTCCTAAATCACACTCCAGTTCCCCTAGCCTGTCTCCTCCAGTAGATTCTCAACACACACAAAAGCAGGAGAGCCTTTGAAATCTAAGCCAGGTCAAAAGCCTGCAAAATCTCCCATCTTCAAAAGTCAACGCCACAATCCTGACAATGCCTTCAAGCCTCCTTCCATGCCAGCTCTGAGTTCACACACTCTCCTTCCCTCACCCCATGGCAGTCACCTTTGCTCCTTGCTGTTCTCAGAACCCCCAGGCCCACTGCTACCTTAGGGTCTTTGCATGGCTGCCCCTAGGCCTCCTATGCTCTTCCCCCAGGTATTTTCACATCACACTCCTTCACCTCCTTCATGTTTTTGTTGCAATGTGACCTGAATGAGACCTACTCTGTCCTGCTCTAAACTTTGTAGCCCACCGCTCTTTCCCTACACTCCCAATCCACTTACCTCAGCCATCCTTTTATTTCTCAATAGCTGCTCACCTCATGAGCACATAATTTACTTAGTGTTTTTCAGTAATCACCTCTCCTTGACCCCTGATCACTCCCTGTCTGTTTTGTACACTGATGTTTCTCAGGTGCCTGGGATCTATTGCACGGCACAAGGAGATGCTCAACAAATGTTTGTCGCAGGAATGAATTAATGAAGAAAGAAAGATGCCAAGAAAAGGAAGTGGGTTGGCTGCGTTGGGTCTGACAGCCAGGCTGCAGGGTGGCAGTGGTGGGGACTGGGCGCCTGCTTGGTGGGAGCTAGGTGCCTGCAGGGAGGCTGCTTCAGCTGTGAAACTTGTGCTAACAGAGGATTGAGTTTGTTAGGCTGTCAGGAGACTTACTGTTGGGTTGAAAAGCAAACATCATACATGCTCACAGAGGTCACCAGAAGCCCTGAACTGAAGATCAAAGGATGGAAGCATTGTCATTACTCACTACCAGGCCTGGAGAAGTCACTCGCAGGCCCCGTGCTTGGATCCCCCGATGACCCCATCTTCTGGACCCATTTGGCCCCAGTGGGGGTTGGAATCCAGCTCCAGCCACAGAGATCATTTGAAGTGTCAAAGTTGCAGGTTTGCCTAACACACACTGACAGGAAAGAAAACGGGGGGGGGGGGGGGGGGGGGCAGGATTTAGCAGCGTTAACATAGGCCTCAATCTGGAGTTGGACTACGGAGTTCAAATCTGAATCCTACTGTGAGCCTGGTGAACTTTCCAGCCAGGTGTGGCCTCCACCCTACTCCCACACCCCCACCTCCGGTCTCCTGGCTGTATTGCTAGTACAAATTACTTAACTGCCCCAGCCTCAGTCTCCTCATCTATAAACTGGGGTTAGCAGCACCCACCCAATGAACTGTCACAAGGTGTAAAGTAGATACTGTCTGCGGGACATCTAGCACACTACTACACCTAGCTTCTGGAGTTTTCCATCTCAAATCTCTCACTTCAGTATAGAAAGGTCAACTGGACAGATGTGGGCCACCAGTTCTAGTTAGCCTGCCTGAGGGTCTCCTGAGATGTGGAACTTTTTGTGCTAAAACTGAGAGATGCAGGGCAAATGGGGACAGCTGGTCACTCCAAAACAGGAATCAATGCAACCTTATATTCAAGGAGAGTCTCTCTTTAGAGGCTCAAAAGTATTTTCAAGGCTCAAAAGTATCAGATGTGTGTGTGAGAGAGAGGAGCAGGTAGCCCCAGCGTTGTCTGTGAGAAACCAGGGTCAGAGACCCTGAGCCACTCCTGTCAGCCTGGGTCTCAGCCGAGGTGAGACGGGAGCTCACCCTGATGACAGGTACCCCGAAGGACAGAGACGGCATCCAGAGCAATGTCCAGGTAAGCGGTGTTGCCCCTCACTGCCTCAAACATCAGCTGCAGAAAGAAGTGGAAGGGGTCATCAGATGCCTGTGAACCGTTTGGCCAGGCCTCCTGCCCATCTGCCTCTCCTCCCCAGGTCCTTCCCAAATTCAATGTCCCCTCCTTGCTGCAGCCAGTTTCCACCGTGGCCCCTGGCTTGACCTCACCTGGCCAGGATGGGCGAGCCCTGCGGGCACAGTGACAGCGGTGGGCATCCAGGAGGTGCTCTGGGTGTTTCTGCGCTTCCAGAGTAGGTGGGGGTGCCCACCCTGGCTGCCAGAGAGCAGCAGCAGTTTGAGCTGGGCCCCCCACGACAGCCCAAACATGTGATAAGCAAAGTGCACACAGAGAGGCCCGGACTCCGAGACAGTGGGGCTGCGCAGCTGGACCACCCCGCCCCGGTGGAAGGCACGTCCATCCATGAGCAGGTAGTAACCTTCTATGGGGTGGGGGGAGGAATCCAGATGTGAGCTCCACTATCCCGATGCTCCCCTCTCACACCCAACTTCCAGCTGCCCCTTCACCCTCACACACCTGCTTTCCTCTCTGCACCTAAGGGTTCCTGTCGGCCTCTCACCTTGATTGGGGTACCCCCCAGGGGGCCCAGTGGTGTCCGTATGACCTGACCCTTTAACTCGAGTCCAGTCCCCATCATCTGCTGGCACTTGGGTCCAGTTACAGAGAGGATTGGAGTCATCCTCAAAGTCACACTTGGTGAGAACAGCTAGGAGACAAGGGGTCTTTATGAGGCCAAGGGGAGCAGAAGGCAGGCGCTGAGCCCAACTTGGGGCTGCAGGTCAGTAGAGCCATTAAGATTTGGAAACAGAGTGGAGAACCAGAGAACTAGGTCGTATTTGAGGAGGAATTCAAAACTAGAGGGAAGCTTAGCTTCCCTCAGTGACTAGGTCAAAGGTCACAAAATGCAGCTGAGTTCAAGAGGACAGACAGGCTTTGTCTGGGAGGCACACTTGTGGTTGTTTTTTAACTTGAAGGTGACTCTCTCAGGCAAAGCGTGTGCTGGCGTTCGCAATAGTTTCTACCGCCTGAACCATCTAAGTGTGCCCTTCCACACGTTGCATGTGTTTGTATGTTGCATACTCTGTGTGCTGAGGGAGCTTGAGGTGGCCACCCCTGGGCTTAGCACTTGGCTGCAGAGAGAGGGTCTGAGCTCCTTTCCAACTCACAGCTGTTCCCAGAGCGGGGAACCACCAGCTTCTCATCCAGAGGCGTGTCTCTCCTTGGGGTTGATTTGAAGAAAGAGAAAAAGTAATAATACTCGTCACTCTCAGGAATCTGTGGAGTCATTTCTGTATGCGTTTTTGTTTCTTTTCATTTATACTGTGTGAATGTTTATGCCGTGAACATATATGAGGCACTTTCAAAAAATAGAACTAAAAAATAATGCAATTTTTCCACAAACTTTCTGAAGTCCCTTCGTATTACTTGGTTTCTTTCAGTTTTTCAATAAAGCCATCCACAGCTTCCTCACCTTAATTTCTTATCTCACTCCTAAAAAGTGGGGAGCACCATGGCTCCATACAATAAGCACTGAACTGTGAACCACACACCACTGGTGGTTTGAGCCCACCAGCCGTTCCACAGGAGAAAGGTAAGGCTTTCTGCTCCCGCAAAGATTCAACACCTCAGAAACCCTTACACAGGGTGGGATAGGAGTTCAAACTGACCCAACACACAGCCACACTCCTCCTAAAAAGTGGCCTTTCTGAGCTCCTTGCATTCCCTCCTGGTACTGGGCCCTGGGTGACTGATTCCCCCCACCTAGAGGAGTTCTCATTCGGGTACTTAAGAAGTTTAGCCCCTAGTGAGTGCCTTCATAGGTTATAGCCCCAGACTTTCCCCATAGAAGAAGGACTGCATGGGTCCCATGTTGCCAGGTGGTTGGCAGAGGTGGTGGTGGTATCTCATCTGCCATGTGGGAGCAAACCTATAGGTGTGTAACAAAAGAGGAACTCGCCCGTGGCCTCCCCCTACTCACTTTAGGAGGTCCACAGAGAAGCCGGCTGCCCCCACCCAGGTAGTGTGGGATCATGGAGAGCAGCTTTGCTCGAGTCTGCCTTGCTCAAATTCCCCCAGACAAGCTCCTAGACAACAAGCTAGCTATGTTTCTTACTGCCTCCTACTTGTAGTTTCTCTAATCCCTTGGTCTAACTTGAGGGCTGGGCTTCTCTGACCTCCTTTCCTATCACTTCAATCCCTGAGCTTCTCCTACCCAGAACCCACCCCTCAAACTCCAGCTCTAAGACTTAGCTCCCTCATTCCTTTCACCAGCCCTCTGTGTCTTCCTCCCTGGGACTTTGCCTTCCTCTAGCTTTGCCCCTGCTCATCCTCAGAGCCACCCCTAATTACAGTCTGTCCTGGATTTCGTGTTATCCTCCTGAGCCCTACTTACCAGACAGGGGCAGGCTTGTGGCCCTGGCTCCAGGCAGCCCACAGCAGCAGCACCAAAGTCCAGACTGAAGGAGCCATGAGGACCTCAGAGGTAGTTCTCAGAGGAGAGGGGAAAGCGTACAATGAAGAGCCTCGATCACTTTTATCCACCCCAGACCCTCCTCATCTGGCATCCCTCCCATAATGCCATGGAAAATGGACAACCAGGGAAAAAGAAAAGGTTCCCTCCCATAATGCCATGGAAAATGGACAACCAGGGAAAAAGAAAAGGTTCTGAGAAGATACAGCTAAGGTAGTTAAAATTTAAAATTCAACAGAATTGTAAATGAACCAAAGAAAAAATAAGAAACTTAGAGAAAAGGTAAGAGATTAAAGGATCAATTTAACATTTGGTAAAAAGAGTCAAGAAAAGAGAAAACCAAGTATGGAAACTACTAAAGGAAAAAAATATATATACAAGAAAATTTCCCAGATTGATTAAAAGATGCCTAATACAAAGAATGCGAAGAGACTATTGGCAGGCGTGTGATGAAGTTTGAGAATATCAGAGGTAAAGAGAAGATCCTACAAACTTTCAGACAGAAAAAAGCAGGATACATACTAAGAATCAGGGATCAGCAGGGCAGTAGGCTTTCAGTAGCAACCATGGACTCTAAAAGACTGTAGAACTTCACAGAGTTCCAATAGAAAAGCATTTCAAAGCTAAAATTCTGTAGTTGGCAACCATGGCAAAGGCAACTGAAAAGCCAGCAGAGTGAAGACTGAAAATGTCTATTGGCAAAGATTTCAAAGAGACGAAGTTACCGAGAAAGAAAGAAAGAAACCAGTAAACATTTACAAAGGTGTCTGCTTCAATAATGACAAACGAGTTGCTAGCCAGTCCGTTAATTCTGGACCGTTAATCATGCCAACCCAGGTATCAAAGTCGAATTGTGCTCCAAAGGGTTTTCAAATGACTGATTTTTCAGTGTTAGGTTGCCAGTATTAATGGGAATGCTAATCAAAACTACAACTGTCATAGTGACAAAATCATGAAAGATTTACAGCACTGAGCGTTGGCTGGAATGCAGATGTTGTTGTTGTTAAGTGTTGTCCAATCTATTACAACTCATAGTGACCCTCTAGAAGTTTCCAAAGAGCAGCTGGTGGATTTGAACTGCCAACCTTATGGTTAGCTGTCCAGTGCTTATCCTTCAGCACCACACCAGAACCTTTTACATAAAATAGATTTAGGTGTGGTGCTTATAGGGTAAGCACTGGATGGCTAATCTCAATGTCAGTGATTCAAATCCACCAGTGACTCTCAAAAATCCTCTACAGGATCACCATGCCTTGGAACTAACTCAACAGCACACAATAACAACAACAACAATAGAGAAGGGGCTAGAAAAACACACACCTTAACAGAGGGTAAGTGGTTAACCACTCTCCCCTCTAGGAAAGGATAAGCCTGGGTTTTCAGGTAACCTACTCATCTGCTCATTGTGTGAATGTCACACAACAAGAATGTGTCAGTGTCTCCCCTGGGCAACAGATTTGGGCTAACATGAGAGCTCTTACAGACAGCCATCTCAGGAAAGCCAGACTGAAATTCAGGTTTGAGGTGGAAGTTGAAGGCAAGGCAAACTTTTAGATCTACTGGTTGTAAAGGAGAAGAGACCAGGGGACAAGGAAGGGATTTTTTTTTTTTTTTTCCTTCCCCCTGATAAGAGAAATTTGAGCTCATGTAAATGTTCAGAGATATGCACAATCAAGATGGCAGATCAGGTAGATGTGTAGTGAGGAGCTCCATCAATAACACCACGGAATACCGGGCCAAGAAGGTTCAGGGGATGGTGCTGGAACTCTGAAACACATATAAAGGTATGGTTGGAGAATTAGAGGGCTTACAGCTGTGGGAATTTGTAGGAACATTCAGAAATCCATTGTTTTCTAGTTCAAGACACTCAGCTGTTCCCGGAGCTGCCATCTTGGGAGAGAACATCTTGATTGTATCAAGATTGATATCGAAATTTAAAGTGACAGTTTTGACATAAAACCAAACGGCCAACATTTGTCTGTCTATCATGCTGTGGTGGCTTGAGTTGCTGTGATTCTGAGGGCTATGCCACCGGTTTTAAATAACCAGCAGGGTCACCCATGGTGCACAGGTTTCAGATGAGCTTCCAAATAAAGACAGACTAGGAAGAAAGAGTGACAAACTACTTCCGAATCGCTAGTCACTGAAAACCTTATGAATAGCAGAGAAACATTGTCGGATACAGGACTGGAACGTGGGAAGGCACTCAGAATGCGACTAGGGAAGGATGCTTCCTAAAAGTATAGTTGACCATGATGACATGAATACAGTTAAGCTCGAGGGAGAAAAGCCCACAGAACCTTCATTTGATGATGGGGCACAACTCAAAATGAAGAGAAACAGCTTTAAACATCCATTGAAAATCAGAACATGGAATGCATGAAGTATGAATCTGGGAAAATTGGAAGTTGTCAAAAATGAAATGGAACGCATAAACATCAATATCTTAGGCATTAGTGAGCTGAAATGGACTGGTATTGGCCATTTTGAAACTGACAACCACATGGTTTACTATGCAGGGAATGACAAATTGAAAACGAATGGTGTTGAATTCATCATCAAAAAGAACATATTCAGATCAGTCATGAGGTACAATGCTGTCTGTGATAGGATAAAATCCATGCACCTACAGGGAAGCCCAGTTAATAGCACTATTATTCAAATTTATGCACCAACCACTAAAGCCAGTGAGGCTGAAATAGAAGAATTCTACCAACTTCTTCAAACTGAAATCCATCAAACATACAACCAAGATGT
>NW_006408552.1:944455-945708 GCF_000296735.1 Chrysochloris asiatica | reverse complement strand
TTCTGCTGTGCATGGGGTCGCTATGAGTCGGTTCCGATTCGATGGCACCTGACAACAACAACAAATGTTCAGGGGAAAGACTCAGCAGCTAGAGAGAAAAGAGAAAGGGGCTGAGAAGGTGCAAACGGAGTCTGGAACACAGAGAACAAGAGACACCAGCCAGTGGCACTGCCAACTGTAACGGAAGGGACTACAAAGGCAACCAAGCAGGTACCAGTGGAGGCTCCTGGTTAGCAGCCTGTATGTTCCCTGTGAAGGAGGAGAATGGAGAAGACACCACTGGAAAGATGGCCAGGTCATACCAAATATAAGGCCAAGCTTCCCACTGATGGTGCAGGGAGCCACCTCTTACCCACCTCCCTGCCCATGGTAATGCCATCCCTTCTTCTCTGCCCTATCACACTCTGAATTCCATATTTTACCAGTGCTTCAAGGCTTCATCCCAAGCCTGCTTTTTATGGTGGGTGGAAAATGACAGTCTAGATGAGTCTGCCCTTTGGAGGGAGAGTGTGTGGAGAGTTGGAGAAAGGAAATATTTTCTCAGAGGACAAAGCTGTGTGAATTTGTCAAAGGAGGAGGCAGGAAGGAGCATTCCAGGCAGAAGGCATAGGCAAAGCTCAGAAGCTTGGGGAAGCATGACACTTTGGGGGGATGTTAAGATATGGGGGCCCCTGTCCTGGAAAACCTGCTTTTAATGTCATATTTTGTTAAGGGAATGCTCCTTAGAAGCCAGGATGGTAAGACTTTGTTTCTCATACCTCGGATGTGTTATCAGTAGGGACAAGTCCCTGGAAAAGGACAGCAAACTTGGTAAAGTGGAGGGTCAGCGAAAAGAAGGAAGACCCCCAGTGAGATGGATTGGCACAGTGGTAGCAGCAAGGGGCTCAAGTGTGAGAATGTCTCAGGACCACGCAATGTTTCAGTTCTGTTGTACGTAAGATCGCTATGAGTCAGAACCAACTCAAATGCATCTAACAAGAAGCAGATTCTTGTTAGGAGCATTCATGTTGTTAGGTGCATAACCCCACATGAGAGAGTAGAACCATCCCTAGGGGGTTTTTTGTTTTGTTTGCTGTAATCTTTATGGAAGCAAATCCCTGGGCCTTTCTCCTGAGGTGCAGTTGGGTCGGTTCTAGCCACCAACCTTTCGGTTAGCAGCTGAGTGCTGAATTGTTTTACCACCAGAACTCCCCAATGCCACAAGTATTGAGAATCCTCCAGCTTCAATCCCACTTGCATTTCCCAAAAGACTG
>NW_006408552.1:938619-944027 GCF_000296735.1 Chrysochloris asiatica | reverse complement strand
GAGTCTGCCCATGTCTACTGGGTTGGGCGCGTGGTTTTGCAAAATCAAATAAAGAACACTCTCACTAAAATGAGTACAGATTGGATTCCTTGAGTGTTTGTCGGTTTGTCGCAGATGTGTGGGAAATGGCTCAAGAGAGGCTGGTCTGAGCTGGAGAAAAGGCTAGAGAGAGACCCATGGTGTGATGCTAAATTGAGGCAGTGGGATGGGACACTAGTGAGTGGAACCAAGAAGTTTTTAGCAAGTTGAAATGACAGTTGTTACTAATCTAATTGAATCTCACACTGTCATAATTGCAAATATTCTTGTCTTCATGTGTGGAAACTGAGCTCTGAAGAAATGAAGTAAATGATGATTCTACAGCCTGCAATACCATAGTGCCCATGCTGTGTTCTGATGAGCACCTCAGCTCTGTCGGGGCATCTGAATAACTGGGGCCCCATCCCATCCAGAACATCTCTACCTTTATCAGTTTCATAAATGGCAATTCTATATATTTCAATGGAAAAGTCAATTTTGCCGCTTTGAAAACCCCCGATGAAACAGATACTGTTGATGGTTGCATGATAAGATTGAAGTAACTGTACACATGGAAACTATTAGATTAGCAAATGTTAAGTTATATTGTTGTTGTTGTCGTCGTCAAGTGCCAATGAGTCAGTTCCAACTTGTAGTGACCCTTTATAGAATTTCCGAGGAGCAGCTAGTTTGAACCACCAACCTTGTGGATAGCAGTCAAGTGCTTATCCTACAGCACCACACTAGGATTCCATTATATATATATATATGTGTGTGTGTGTGTGTGTGTGTGTGTGTTGTTGTTGTTGTTAGGTGCCATTGAGTTGGTACCAACTCATAGCAACCCTATGCACAACAGAAGGAAACACTGCCCAATCCTGGGCCTGTTACCGGAGTTGCTCTGAAGGAGTTGTAAATGCCATGCAGGTTGTAACAAAGGAAGGGCTTCATTGTGCTAGCAGGTGGCTCAGTGGATTCATATCCAGAGGCGGAGCCCCGTCTTCTCTATGTGAGGATATTTTATAGGGAATAAGGGTGCATACATGAGCTCATTTGGGATTGGTTGGCAGGGGCCAACAGCTTCACGGGGCTACCTGGGATTGGTTGGTTCAAACATATGGTGGAGAAGGATGTATAAGCATACAAGCAAGCAGTTACAGAAGCGGAAGTAGGTGAACATTAGCTCGGGGCTCTGTTCCCTCCCAGAGGTGGGTCAGGAACAGGATACTAGCCTGGGTGATCACATGAGGCTGAGGTGGTCTGTTGCTTATTTCCTGGATTATGAATCTTGCTCCAGGAATGAGCTATGTGCCCAGGGGACATGAGGGGCCAGCACCTATTTCCGCAGTGCTGCCTGAATCATTCCCTCCTTTGAGGCCCGTGTAGCTAGATAGCAAACTAGTGGGTCTCACTTTTCTGGATGATACTTTTTAGGTCAGTGGGTACAGGCTGATAGGTATGTTGCCAGAGTATGCGAGAAGTAGTTTTCTTTTTTACCCTGGCTTCAACTATGCTTTTCAGTGTTTTGATAACCAGTGGAAGGAGGCATGGGCTGAGCAAACATCCCCCTATGATGATCAGAAATCCTCCCACCAGAGTTTTAAATCCTCCGATGCTGAGAACCCACCTGCCCATGATGATTCTAGACTCCATCCATGCCAAATTCGCACAGGAACATGAGCTAGTTTTTGGATCTTTTTCACAATGTCCTCAACGGCTCATTCTTGATCATCTACCTGTAAGCAACAGTTTGTCAGGTTAAATTTTTCATACACACACCCTTCTTGAGCTAATAAATAGTCTAGGCCTAGTCTGTTTTGATAAATAGCATTTCTGAGTTGAGTTTGTTGCTGAGCTAAGAGGGTTAAGGCTCTCCCTCCCAGTTTCATTGGTTATAAGTGCAGTGAGCTAGGAGGGTGCCCTTACATTTATAGTAACTATAGAAGAGTAGTGTGGTGGTCACTGTTTGGTCCACCTTGGTGGTGTGGGTGTATAGATTACACAGATTTTTTCCCTTTTCCCACACCCTAAAGTCTAATTTAGATGAGTCCCACGGTGGACATCCTCATGCGTAGATCAGCCAGCTCCTTGTTTGTGGCTGAAGCAGGGGAGGTCATAAGTCTCAGTGTTACCTTGCAAGGTTTGGTAGGGTCAGTTTCAGCTTCCCACAAAGATGAGGCTTTCTTCAGTCTGCTGTGGTGAATTCAGGTGGGGACTCCTTTTACCTTGGCTGCTTGCTGTGGGGTGGTCAGGATGACAGTCAGCTGTCACAGATTTCAGTGGGGTCAAATTTCAGTTCCTCACCTATACCAGGTCACCTGGGCTTGGGATAATTTCTTGTTCCAGTCCTCAGTAATTTTTGCAGATGCTTCTGGATGCCCTCCCTAAAGAAAAAAAATCAGATACATTTATTACACTCTGGGCTAAATAGACCCAAATGTTTTCATCCCATTGAAAGGAATAATGTCTTGCGAGAGTCCCATTGTAAAGAGCAGGAGATACATTATTTTAAGGGGCATCTTCTGATCTTTAGTTGGATTTCTCCAGTTGCTCCTGCTGTCCAGGTGGTCCTGTTGACTGATGGGTAAGACTGGATTCTCGTAAGGTGTGTCCAAGTTTTGAGTCTGGTTAACTTGACAGCTGATGGGATGACTAGAAGGACTTCCCAGGGTCCAGGTCACCTTGTTTTCGAATTGGTTTTCAGATCCGTTTTTCCATGTTCTGAGCAGAACATGATCTCCAGACTGGAAGGGGTCAGGTTACCAGTAGGGAAGGAAGCAGACCTGGGAAGAGCAATTTTAGGAGTAATAGAAATGTGTAGTGAAGGTGTTGTGCATTCTGCTGCACCTTTAAATCTTGGCTGAGGTCAGGTAGAGGGTTGAAGGAAGCTTTCTGGGGTTTACTATATACAATTTTATGAGGGCTTAATTTAAGCCCGCTTCTGGGGGCTACCTGAGTTCAAAACAGGGTTAAGGCACCACCTAGTCCCAATGTAGATAAATTTCCTGACACTTTGCCATCTGTCTCTTTAGAGTATGGTTTATTTTCTAGAATCTCCATGTTGAATGCAATCCCCATTTCATCTGTAGGTGTTTGCTGCTCCGTTGTCACTTTGGACACTTTTTTTTTGGAAGTCCAAACTTGGAGGTCATCTCCTTCAAGAGGATTTTCACTCTTTGTGAAGTTCTTAGTTCTGGTGGGGGCAAACCTCTACCCAACCAGAAAAGGTGTCTACAAAAACAAAACGAGCGTATATTTAATTCCCTCGCATGAGGGCATCTGCATGAATTCAACCTGTTAATTTTCAAGGGGTCATTTACCTTGATATTGGTGCAGGACAGCCTGTCTTGGGATTGTTCTTGAGGCAGGTAAAACAGTTAGAGCTAACATCCTGAATGATTTTTTCTGAAAATGTCATGCCCTAGAGCCAGGGTCTAATGAACCAAGCCAGGGCCTCTGCCCTGTAGTGGGTTATTTCATGAACTCATTTAAGAGGAGCAGGGGCTAGCTTTCATAGGATCAGAACCATTCTATTGCCATTTGCTTTCTAGCTTTTAACTTTTCAGAACCAGAACAATTCCATCACCATTTACTTTTCATCCTTTAACCCCTCTCTAAAATGCTTCTGCCTCCGTTCTACTCAAGCCCTCTGGGTACACATTCACAGTCTTTCTTGTCAACATTTTTAATGCCCTCCTCAGTGTAATCAGTTCAACTTTATGCGTTGAAATCTCCAGCAGGAGGGCTATTACCTTCACATGGCCTTGTAAGATTATTATTATACATCCTGTTATCTGAGTCCCTTTTTCCATGTAACTATTTCTGTCCACAAACAATGTCTAGTCCACCAGATACAGTTAAACAGGTCAAGTTGGCTGGAAAATACGTGGTCAATGATTTCTATATAATCGTGGTTTAATCCTCCAGTTGCCACATCAGAGAGGAGGATGGGAGGTTTGTTGTTGTAGTTAGGTGCCATCAAGTCAGTGACAACTCATAACAGTCTTATGAACAGCAGAACACAACACTGCCCGATCCTGGGCCAACCTCACTATTGTTGCCATAGGCTTCCCTTTCTTTTGCAGCACGGAGGCAGCCTGATGGGGATGGTGATGGGCTTGGCCAGAGTGAATTTCTCTGCCTCTTTTCTGAGAGTATATTGGTTTCTGTGGGATGGTCAGTTTCCTGGCTTCAATCAGACCTCCTACAGGGGATGCTTGTTGGCTCTCTCCAGAGTTCCGCTAGCCCATAAGAGGGGTTTGTTTACCTGATTGTCAATCTCCTCAGACCAATGTGACTGGTTTCCTGAGTTTGAATCTGTAATTGCCAGGCATGTTCATGAGGAACCTCCATCTGCAGATTTTTGGTTTCAGGAAGCTGTTTGAACATGCAACTTTGGAAACAGGTCCTGGCTCAATAAGGGGACCAGACAGTCATTTTCTTTTCCCCAGTGAAACAGTCTAGGGGGGTTCAGGAAGAACTGGTCCTCAGGCCTCCCTGAGATCTTAATTACTATTACTGAACTGAAGGAGCACAGTCTGTTCCCCATTGTTATTTTCAGCTGAGGTCTCGGGGGTAGGGCAATAGGGGTGGCAGAGGTTGATGTCAAATCATGCTGGGCCCCCTTACCCCCTGATACTGTAGTCTTCTGTAGACAATGAAACTTGTTCAACCATCTGTTGAGTTGGATGGCTTTTTCTGCCAGATCCTCCCCTGAGATTTAGGCATTTATTTTTCCTGTGTCCTGGTTTTTGCATAAGTACATCGGTACTTGCTTAAGGCCCTCTTTCTTTTCAGGTGTCCTCCCTGGGGTCCCACAGGCTTACCTCTAGTGGTCTTTTAGGAAGACAGTTACAGCCTGAGACTTTTTATGCTCTGGGCTGTTAAATACCTTGAAGGTGATGTTTACCATCTGGGATGGATTCATGCCAATTGCCCTGTCAAATTTCTGCCATTTCTTTTTAATATCCAGGACACTTTGGGATATAAAAGTCATGTTGACCATTCAGATCTTTGCTGAGTTCTCAGGACCAAGGTCTGTGTACTTACAGTAAGCCTGGTTGCTTCATTCAAAGATTTCAGAGGGGTCCTCAGTTGACTTCTGCTGAACCGTCTGTACCATGTTCAAGTTCTTTTGTTTAGGAACTCCCTTCTTCAGACCTCTGCGAATGCTCTTTTTATAGTGCTCCAGTCGTGGCAGGCCCAGTTAGATTTCAATTTGTGTCAGCTAGAGGAATTGCCTTGACTGGGACAAGGGTCCTGTTTAGGTTTTTTCTCCATAGATGTGTGCTATTTCCTTCTGTGCCAAATCTCAGATCAGCCTCTTTCATTGCTGGTTAGGAGCATTATCAACAGAGTCTGAATATCTGCCCAATTAAGATGATGGGTAG
>NW_006408552.1:936943-937637 GCF_000296735.1 Chrysochloris asiatica | reverse complement strand
GGGGGTCTTCCGATCTTTCTCTTACCCTCCACCTTACCAAACATGATATCCTTCTCCAGTGACTGGTCCCTTCTGACAATAGGCCATCTTGGCCTCCAAGGAGCATTCTAGCTGCACTTCTTCCAACACAGATCTTAGTATAATAATTTAAGGGTCCATTTACAGGTTATTTTCCCCATCATCTAGATCATACATTGGCCAAGCTGTATTATATAGTACAACACCATTTCCTCTGATATTATAGGAGAGTACCCAGTTAGAATTACACCTTTTCTTTGGGATTGAGGCCTCTACTCCCATTTCAGATTTAGATAGAGGTTAATGTTAACAGAACCAGAAGGGACACTTTTAGGAAATGACTTCCTGCCTACCATGCCCCAGTGTACGCCCCCAGAATAAAGCAAGGGGATCTCAAAAAATAAGAAGACGTTGAGTGCAGGAGACACAGGGCCGAAGACGTGACTGGCACGCCTGGGGTTTTAGCCTTTTCAGTGCTACTTGATGATGCAAGTAAGCCACTGGCCCATGCAACTAGGATTTGACTATCTGGCCCTTGCAACCAAGGGGGTGTCTGTAGGACTAATTGGAACCAGGTGTCAATGTAGGGACACTGGTCCGGGTGACCTGCTTCCCCAGTTACTACTCACCACACACGTTGTGTTGTGGGCAGGTTTAGAGTTCCCTACTGCAGGCA
>NW_006408552.1:934042-935053 GCF_000296735.1 Chrysochloris asiatica | reverse complement strand
TTTTGTTTTCTTTACATTGAGATGCAATCCATACCAAATGCTGTGCTCTTTGATCTTCATCAGTAAGTATTTTAAGTCCTCTTCACTTTCAGAAAGCATGTTGTATCATCTGCATATCACAGATTGTTAATGAGTCTTCCTCCAATCCTGATGTCACATTTTTCTTCATATAACTCAGCTACTTGGATTACTTGCTCAGCATACAGGTTGAATAAATATGGTGAAAGAATACAACCCTGTCGCACACCTTTCTTAATTTTAAACCATTCAATGTCCCCTTGTTCTGTTTGAACAACTGCCTCTTGGTCCATGTATAGATTCCTCATGAGCACAATTAAGTGTTCCAGAAAACTCAAACTTTGCAATGTTGTCCATAGCTTGTCATGATCCACACAATCGAAAGCCTTTGCGTAGTCAATAAAGCACAGGTAAACATCTTTCTAGGCTTCTCTGCTTTCAGCCAAGATCCATTGGACATCAGCAATGATATCCCTCATTCCATATCCTCTTCTGAATCTGGCTTGAACCTCTGGAAGTTCTCTGTCAGTGTATACTTGTAGCCATTTCTGTATTATCTTTAGTAAAACTTGGGATATCAAAGATATTGTCTGATGATTTCCGCATTCTGTTGGGTCACCTTTCTTTGGAATGGGCACAAATATGGATCTCTTCCAATCAGTTGGCCAGATAGTAGTCTTCCAAATTTCTTGGCAGAGATGAGTGAGTGTCTCCAGTGCTGCCTCACTTTCTTGAAAGATTTCAAATTTTATTCCATCAATTTCTGATGCCTTTTTCTTTGCCAATTCCTTCAATGCGCTGTGGACTTCCTCTTTCAGTATCATTGGCTCTTGATCATATGCTACTTGTTGAAACGGTTGAACATCAACTATTTTCTTGTAATACAGTGACTCTGTATTACTTCCATCTTCTTTTGATGTCTCTGCATCATTCAACAATTTGCCCAGAGAATCTTTCAATAACGAAAGTCGAGGCTTGAGTTTTTTCTTCAGT
>NW_006408552.1:930351-931067 GCF_000296735.1 Chrysochloris asiatica | reverse complement strand
TTAAATGATTATATATTCCTGAGTGTTTTTGTGTACATCAAAAACAAAACAAAAAACAGGGGGAACAGAAGCAAATACTGTTGAATGATGATGGACATTCCAGGGAGGAAGTGGGAAGATGCTATTGCATTGTGGGGTCTGAAGTCAATGTCATGAATCAGAAGGTGTATAGATAGCTGAATGGAAAACCAATTTACTCTGTAAACTTTCGTCCAAATCACAATAAATAGTAAGGGAAAAGAATCACTAGCTATTGAGGACAGACTTGTGTAACCCCAAAATTTGTATTGTAAATCCTAACGTCTACACTGTTTGTTGTAAGAACCCTGGTGAGGTATGTGCTGGTAGGCAGTTCAAACCCACTAGTGGCTCCATAGTACCAAGTTGCCTGCTTCCGTAAAGGTTTACAGGCTCGGAACCCCTCGGGACTGCGACTCTGTCCCAGAGTCACTGTGAGTCCAAATTGCTGGATGGCAGTGGCAGTGGGTTGGGTGTGCCTATGGTTAGGAGCCCATTTGTGAATGGGTTGTCTTTGTTATGTCATTAAATGTAGGATTACTATTGTAGTCAAGTGCTGTTGTTAACTGTTAAGTCAAGTTGATTTTGACCCACAGGGACCCTGTATTGGGGTTCCAAGGAGCAGATGGTGAGCTTGAACCACCTGCCTACCTTGCAGTTCAAATGACTTTACTTTGTAGTCTGATGCATTAGCCCAC
>NW_006408552.1:913643-930036 GCF_000296735.1 Chrysochloris asiatica | reverse complement strand
CTCAGCCTTTCTCTTTCCATGAGTGTAGAGTCCTCAGTTGCTCTCTCTCTCCATGTTCCTATCTCTGCCTCCATATCTGGCTTCGCTGCTTCTCTGGATAAGGTCCTACATTCAGCTTGTGCTCTTCTCTCCTGATGGTCCTAGGGTCCTCTGTTCCTGAGCTAGTAAGATTAACTACTCCCCCCTTTTTGTTACAAAACTTCTGCTCTTACAGTTGTGATAGTTGCAATTAGTTATGATAACAATTACTCACTATTGAATCATAAAAATCTTATCCCCATCTCCTTTCAACAGACCCAACTAGACAAGTTGAATACTATTCAGTGGGGATTCTACCTTTCCCTGCACACTCTAAAACTAAGCTCCCTCTTGAAAACTTGTAAGCCAGTCACTTTGTGTCTTTATAGCCCGCCCCGCCCCAATTTTAGGTAGCCAATGTCTAAGTTGCCCATCCCTATCAACCTTGTATACAAAGGGGATAGGATTGATACTTGATATGAAGACTCCTTCCTTCTCAGTTGGTATTTTGAGCAATTGCATCCATAGCTGTTCCTCAGGAGAAAGATGAGGCATTCTGCTCCCATAAAGATTTACAAACTTGGAAGCCCTGTGCAGGGTTACTATGAGTTGGAACCGACTCCACGGTACTTAATAACAACAACACATCCATAAGTATAGGTCAAGTTCATCAAATTGTAGCAATTTACACTTGTTTCCTTTATGAAGTCAATCACTTTTGAGATATAACAGAGATTAAGCAAGCAAGCAAAGAGGCACAGGTGGAGGAAGATAGATTCCAAGACACATGGCAAGAGGAAGATTCTAAAACATGGCAAGACACATTCCAAGAGGAAGCAGAAACGGAGACAAGGACTTTCTTCCAGAACCTTCCCCTAAAGCCCTAGAGCCAGGGTGCTCTGAATTGCAATGTCCTGTCTTTTTACTTGTGAGGTGATGCATTTCTGTTTGTTAAAGCTTTTAAAGTATTTCTGTGATAGCAGCCTTATAAACTAAGACAGCTCCCTCAACACACAGGACTAAAGCTGGGGGAGTTTGAGGTCAGATTCCCCAGGGTGCCTGGAATCATTAGGTTTCATTCTTTTCACCTCAGCAGGCGCCCTCCGCACCCACCCACCATATCATCTCTGTGCCCAAGTGCCTGCCCTCTGCCCCTGACAAGTGACAGAGATGCCTGGGCCAGCTCATTCTCCTGACCTGTCCAGCCACACACCGATACTGAGGGGGGAAATTACGCAGCCCGTATGCAGTGCTGGGGACTTTTTCTTCCCAAGTGGAGTGGGAGAACAGCATCATGGGAAGAGAGACCTTTTCTCCTTATGTCAAAGTCAAGGTTAAAAAGGATGCCCACCCAGACCCTGGTCCCCGCTTTATCCACAGCAGGATCACAGAGCAGTCCCCAAAGTGGACAGAGCCAGGAAATGGTTAAGGGCAGGGAAGAGCTGCAGAAGACAGTTGACCCACAGCCCCTGTGGTTGGGCAATAGGCCTCCTGAGGGCTGTTTGTGCTGACCTCCTTGGCGCCACCGGCCACCAGGCTGGAGTGTCACAGCTTTACTCTGCTCTGAGGTGGGGGTTGGGAGCTGTCTTAGTTTCTTAGCTGCAGCAAGTTACCACTAACTGGGTGGCTCAAACTGACAGAAATCCATTCTTTCACAATTCAGAAGTCTGAACGCAAGGTGTGAGTTAGGATCATGTTCCCTCTGGCTCTAGAGCGGACTTCCTCCTTACTGTTTCCAGCTTCTGGTGGTTCCTGGCCACCATCCCTTGACTAGTAGCAGCCATCACTGTCCACATGCCCATCTTCCCTCAGTATCTCTACTCTGTGTGTCCTCTCCTCATCTTAGAAGACCATCAGCCACAGTGGATTCAGGGGCTCATCCTAATTCACTATACCTGTAAAGATCCTATTTCCAAATAGGGTCACATTTGGAGGTTGCAGATGGACATGAATTTGAGGGTTGTTGTTATGTGCCGTGGAGTCGGTTTCAACTCATAGGGACCCTGTATAGGGTTTCCGAGGCTGTAAATCTTTACGGGAGCAGAAAGCCTCATCTTTCACAGAACAGCTGGTAGTTTCCAACTGCTAATCCTGAGGATAGCAGCCGGATTCGTAACCACTACCCCACCAGAGCGCCTTAATTTGGGGGTGGGGGGACACTATTGAATCCATCACAGACACTCTAGGCAGGACAGGAAGGGTGGGGCTGCGTGCTGAATTGTGGGGAGCCAGGAGTGGGCACTTGATTGATAGGCCCAGCAGCTACAGGTGAAAGGAAGTGGAAATCACCTGGAACTCACCCTGTGCCCTGGAGCCCAGCCCTGGCTCCTCTGTGTGTCCTTGGGTACTTTACTCAGCACCCTCTCTGGGCCTTAGTTTCCTCATCTGTAAGGGAAGACTGACATCAGAACAACCAAGATTGTTTCTAAAATCTGAAATCCACACAGGAAAGGACTTCAAAAAGTTCTTGGGAAAATTTCATGATCTTTTCATTCTAATTTTCTATGAACTCTCCGTAGCCCCTTTGTATGCATGGGTCACATGATTTTTAACAACAAGCAGGCAGTCTACAGACTTGGGCATGACTCACATTGGGAAGCATGCTCTTTTTTGCCGATAATCTTTTCATAATGTCTCATAATGGAATTTTAGTGGCCTTAGCCTTGACCAGCTTGAAATGATCTAACCAGTGTTCAGCTTAGATTGCAATGTCTAAGAGACCCCCTTAGTTAATTCCAACAGCAATCATCCCTCCCTGCCCCGTCCCCACCGTGTGGGACTGTGAGCTGGGTCAGACAGGTAGGTTTGGTCAGCCAAATGCTTCTTGTTGTTTCAACCCATAGCGATGCTGTATAGGGTTTCCGAGGAGCCGCTGGTGGTGGGTGTGAACTGCCAATCTTGTGGTTCAAACTGACCTTGAAATCCACTGCATTATTCTGCAGCGTCACATGAGGACTAATGTTTAGTGACTCTGCACAGAGCACCCAAGCAAAGAGGTGGAAAATTGGTGGCCCTTAGTGCTGGGCGAACAGGGGCAAGGTAGGGAGGGGAGGTGGCAGGGCACCTATTCAGTGCCCACGAAAGGAAATGGGAGCCCAGCAGAGAGGGAAGGAGTTGGTAGGAAGGGGTTCCGACTCATAGTGACCCTGTATGACCCTGTATAGCCTCATCTTTCTCCCGTGGAATGGCTGGTAGTTTCTACCTGCTGACCTTGAGGTTAGCAGCCCAACTCGTAACCACTACACTAGCAGAGCTCCTCTTTGGAAGGAAGGGGTAGATGGGCCTAATGCTTCATTGGCCAGTTGCTTCCTCCTGCTTGTCCATTACCTATATCTATTCTCTCCCCCATAATCCTGTGTTTCAGGTAGAAGAGAAATCCTGGAGTCCAGAAGCCTGGATTTTAGTCCTGATCCTGAGAGAATGGATTGGAGAGCAACTTGTCAACCCCACAGGGATTCTACAAACAGAAGTCAGGCCGCCATTCAACAATGATGTCATCCGCTGACTCAGAACGGTGCTGTGCTAACTCCAACACTCAGCTCACAGAACTCACTTTCCTCATCTGAAACAGGGTGAGAGCTTCTGTACCTCAGCTTCAAGAAGTTGTGAAAATTTCAGAAGATCACTTAGGTGCCGAGGTCTAATGTGTTGTTGGTAATAATAATAGTACAGAACAAAGTTCACATGCCTGGGCTGCACTTGAGTCTCTGAAATCTTGCAACGCCTCGTAGCGTAACCATATGTCCTAGCAAGGACTCTGTCTTCCCAAACTGTTCTCATGCGTGTAGCTCCTCCCTTCCTGGGTCTCTGGGCACCATACATCTCAGCACACAGCCATGTGCCAAGCTGACTGTGTTTAAATGAACACCCTCTGGGGACTACCCACTCTGGGCTGTAAGCATCTCAGTGATACAGATTTGACATCATTGCATGTTAATCCTGCCAGTAGCATATGCTTGTCTCAAAGATTAAGCCATGCACAGCCGGTACAGTGGAACTGTGAATGGCTCATTAAATCAGTTATGGTTCCTTTGGTCACTTGTTCCTGTCCTACTTGGATAACTGTGGTAATTCTAGGGGTGATACATGCCAACGGGCGCTGACCCTCCTCAAAAAGGAGTCCTGGTGTGGCGCTGTGGGCTAATGTTCTGGACTGCAAAACTGCTTTGAACCACAAGGTCGATGGTTCAAGCTCACCAACCACTCCTCAGAAACTCTATACAGGGTCACTACAGCACTTAACAACAATATACTCACTCATCACATCTGCCTTAGGGGTGGTCTTACAGTTCAGGTTCAAAACTACAATTTAAAATATTGAAAGCAGTAAGAAGCTTGAATTAAGAGAATGAGGTCAGTGGGGGAAAGGAGAATATGCCTAGACCTTAGGCAACAAATCACACTACAAAGTGAACAGGCATTGGAGTTACAAGGGTTAAATCTTGCATCCAGTTCTTGAGTTCTGTCGTTTATTAGCTGGATTTCTTGGCTTCAGAATAAGTCTCTTGCTGGACCTGGGGGCTTAGGACCATAGCCTCAGGGGACACCATGATAAATTGGCATAACACAGTCCACAAAAACAATGTTCTACATTCTACTTTGGTGAGTAGCAACTGAAATCTTAAAAACTCATGAGCAGCCATCTAAGGTGTAACGTTTGGTTTCTCCATGTGCAGAAGAAAGAAGAGTGAAGAAGATTGAAGATGTTTGGAATCAATTTGTCCAATGGATTACTAGAATATGACTCTGAGACCAGAAGATCTAGATGGTGCCTGACTCTCACTACCAATTGCTTGAAAGGGATCATATTAAAAAGTCCCAAGTAGAGTGTGAGAAAATGTGAAACAAAACTCAAAAAAATGATAGAAGAGACCAAGATTACTGATTAGAAGGACTCTTGGTTTGGCGCTGTAGGATCAGCACTGGACAATGAAGCACAGGTTGGCAGTTCAAATCCACCAGCTGCTCCTTGGAATCCCTGTGTAGGGTTGCTGAGTTGGAACTGACTCGATGGGATTTAACAACAGTAAGTGCTGATTAGAAAGAAACTGGAGGAAACTGAGACTATGGCCCTCAGCCACCCTTCAGGTCTGGAATGGATCTCACCCTCGTGATCCAATTTTTAGCCAAGTGGTACACAGAAATATAGGGGGGACAACACTCATAAGGTACGCTCACCATGGAATGGTCAACCATTCAAGATCAAAAGGGCAACATTTACCTAAGGACAAAGTTCAGAAGGTTGGAAAGGAGGGTTGTATGGAAATAAGAATGACAGGGAGGAAGTGGGATAACTGTTGTCACGTGGAGGGGATTGCAATCATTGAGACGAAACAAAGTGTGTGATTTGTTGGATGTAAAACTGATGATCTGTTCCGTAACCCTTCAGTCAATTCACAATGAAAAGTTTCAATAAAAAAGAAAAAGTTTCTTAGCTCCCATTTCCCCATCACGAGAAGGAGATTCCTGCTTTACTGACTCCCAGCGATGGTGCAAGAATCAGATGCCATATGTGGAAACCACAACACAATTTTTATTGAGGTTCAATGACTTGTAGATTTCTCCAACAGTTCCAAACAGGACCTGCAGAGGGCACTGTAGCCCCATAGCCAGTTGCCCAGGGTGGAAATTCTTTGGGCCCTCCCCTTTACTTTGTTTTTTCCCTACTCCTACCAGACACACACTAAGTGTGTACCCTCCCAGCCCACCTTCCCAACCCGCCCACAATTTCTGCTGTTGCGGATTGCAAAACTTATTCTCTCCCTTTGTCCGGGAAATTGCTCTAACTTTTGTGATGTAAGCATGACCCTAGCTATAGGATAATGCCCAGGCTTGTGGTCCAGATGGTTTTTTTTGTGTGTGTGACATCTTTTGCCATCTGCAGAGGTCCATTACTTCTGGGAAGGAATTCTAAATCAGTTGTCCTAGTCAAGGGGAAGTAGGACTGGGGTAGAGGTTGAGTTCATTTGTTCAGTGCATCACCCTACTGGGGAGTAAAGGAGGTGGGAGTTATGTGGGGGGCACATAGCTGTGGGAAGGGGTGAGGCCTATACTTCATTTCTGTTGGAACCGACTCGTCGGCACTTAACAACACTTCATCTATACTAGGGAAGCGATCGTGGTACGTTTTCAGTTGGGTGAGGTCATGTGAATAAAATGAGGTCGGAGAAGTGGACCACCCGCAGCAGTGGGCACCGAGCATCAGAGCTGTGCCTTCCCGGAGCATCAGGATGGGAGGATCCAGGAAGAAAAGGAAGCAGCCAGGTTTAGAGGGGTCTTAGGCACATAGAGAAAGGGGCCTTCCCTGAAGGAGGCAGGAAATAATAAGGGTCCATTGGCCAGGGTTGGCAGCTGCTACTGATCCCCAAAGGGGTTTCTCCTCTTGGCTCATTTCCTCCATCGTAGCAGCGGCTCACGAAAGGCTTGTCCTGGGCAGGGTTGGCAGCTGCTTACTGAGGAGCAGCCTTGAGTGGAGACACCTTATTGACCAGCGTGGGCAGAGCTGTGGCCTCAGGCCCAGTGGGGTCAAGAGGTCAGCCAGACCGTGCAAGGCAGCACGTAGGGCCTGACCCCCCTCCACACTGACTTCCCAGGTCTGCTGCAACTGTGGGGCAAAACCAAGGAAGTAGGGGCTCCTGGGGAACCAGAAAAGCCTAGAGATATGGTGGTAGTTTCAGTTCTTGCCAGTGAGATTGAAAACGCAAAACACTCAGACCCCATGAAAACCAAGGGCCAGCCCTTAATCACATCTTCACGGCTCCCATCAACCTCTTCCCCACTGGGCTCTGTGCCACGGGAGTCCCCATCAGCCTGGAGAATTCATGGTTTGCCACCTAAATTCTCCACTTCATCCTGCCCCTACTTAGTAGGTACCCAAAAAAATAATAATAATAAAGGTATTTCTGTCCAAAGCAGGTCCTGGCCTCCCACTCAGTGTGTGCGGGGCACTGGTGTCTCCCCAGCATGGTTCTGTCCCTGAGTTTAAAGCTGCTCTGCTCTTAATGCCTCCTTTCCAGGGTCTCAAGCTAGCCCTGTGATGTCCTTCATTTGCAGAGTTGAGCTGTGGACACTTCTTCTGGCCCCTGAGAAGTCACCTGGCCCTGGAGTATGCCCTTGGACAGGCTGGCGCTGCGTGGCTAGCCCCTGGAGGGGAGTTGGGAGTGATGGCGAGGAAGGTATGGCAGAGGCAGCGGTGGTGATGGAGGTGGTGGGGCATCTGGTCACCTGTCCCCTCTCCTGCAGGCCTCCCCTGCGTACAGCTTCAGTTTTCCCCGGAGGAAATTGGAGTAGATTCGGAAAAGTTTGCACAAAGTATCCACAGTGAATGTTCGGAGTGGAGAAGCTAAGGCTGCATCTGGAACGGAGGTGGCTTCCTTCTGCCAAGGACAAAGCAGGAGGTCACCGCAGTGCCTGGGACCCCTTAGGGAACTGGGACAGTGAAGAGAGTGCCAGCATTCCTTTGCAGGGTCCCTTCTCCCCATTTTACAGAAACAGAAAGGGCAAACAAAGTGCAGGCAGAATCGGCTCCTACTCACCTGCACTCCCAGTGCCCGAAGTAGGGAGGTGAGGCTGCGTAGGCCACTGACAGCTTTGTCCATGTGAAGCTTCAGGATTTCCGAAGGCCCAGAGGAGTTGACCAACAAGGCTTGTCCCCGAAAGATAGCTTCTGAAAGTAAGGCCAGGCCCTGCCAAACTTCCATGGCCTGCTGGCTGACCTAGGGGGATCATAGATGAGGGGCCAGCTGTTCCTCTCAGCAGCCCCAAGCACCACGCTTAGTTGTTGTTGTTGTTAAGTGCCATCGAGCCAATTCTGACTTATAGCAACCCTGTATAGGGTTTCGAAGGAGCAGCTGTTGAATTTGAACCGCTGACCTTGCGGTCCAGTGCTTTATCCCACAGCACCACACCAGGCAGGACTTCTACATACAGTAGGTTTGCTGAATGCATGGATGAATGAATGGATTTCAGCCAGCCTCCCCTCCTGTCATTCTCCCTCCCACCTGGATCAGGTTCACAAAATGTCCAAGAAGAAGAAAGCATGAACTAACCTCCATCCTATTCCAGGCATAGAAATTAACCTTGGTGTCTGGGACGGTGATATTCTCACCCAAGCTGCAGTCCTCAGCACAGCCCACCTGAAAGGCACACCTCTGGGGGTCAGGGATCTCCGGAAGGCCCACCCACCGCAAGGCGCTCTGTGGCTGCTAGGTTCCAGCTTTGTTATTGGGTTTCTGGCTCCCCCACCACCCTAGTACACGGTGCCAGGAAGGAGTCCCTATTGATTCCTGGGTCTGGAGGAGACACTTGGGCCCCTGAGAGTGACTGTTCTGGGCTAGGCCTCACCGTGACGTTCTCAGCCTCCTTAGCCTCGAGGATGTACCGCTCCAAGACCCGGTTGTCACAGATGAGGCGTGGTGGGGAGCCCAGGACTGGGGGGCCCGGAGGAAACAGTAGCAAGGGCAAGAGTAGCAACAGAGTAGGATATTCTAGAAAAGGAAGCCAGGGGCACGGAGGGGAGGTTCACACACTCCGCTGTTCCCCTGCCCCCAGCCCTTCCCTCTTGACCCCAACCTTCCCTGCGGCGCTCAGGTTCGGCCTCCCTCGCCTTCATTCAATAGCGCTGCCCGGCGCACACCCCACCCCACCCCACCCCCAACTACCGGCATCCACTTCTGGGGCCAAACTTCAATCCCGGGTTGAAAGAGGCTTCCCCTCTCACAGCTCTGGGCTGTGACTCCGAGACCCGCAGAGCAGCCCCTCTTCTCCTGGAACCCACAAGCCTGTCCCCCGTCTCCAGGTTAGATTTTTGCCTTCCAGAGGGACGCGCCGACTCCTGCCACACGTGCAGACTGTTCCCCCCCTCCCGGGGTCCTTGGCAAGTCGTGGGTCCTTGAGCTCAGTCATCTCCCAGTCCACAACCCCCGTGGTAAATCCCTCGACAAACAGGGGTCCCGGGCGGGCGGGCCTCGGTTGGATGGACGGTCTCCCAGCCTGCGAGTACTCACCGAGTGCCCCCATCTCCGTGCCTGCCCGGACCCCTCAGTGACCTGGGGCTCGGCCGGCGCCTATGCCGGGAACCCGCATCCCGGGAAGCTTGGCGGGGCAAAGCTAGCCCCACTGGCTGGAAGGAGGGGGTCACTGTGCTGGGGGCTCGGGCACGTCCCGGCCGCCGAGCCAGGGGTCGGAGGACAGCGAGCGTAGTGCCCCCGGCCAGGGTCCGCGAGGAAGGAGCGGCGAAGCGAGCGGCCAGGGTTGGCTCGGGGACTGTGCGGCTCCAGCTGGGGGTCGGGGCTATTATCAGCATGTGTGCGTGCGTGTGTGGGGGTGGGGGTGTGTGCGTGAGGGGTCGCCAGAGGTGGGGGCCACGCGGGGTCAGAGCAGGGGGCAGAACGCCTGGGTCCAGGGCTGGCTGGGGCGGGAGCTTGAGCTGTGGCAGATGCGGGTGTAGCCCGGGTCTGCCCACAGGACCCCTGGGTTCTTGGGAGGGGAAAGTAGGCGAAAGGGAGAAGAGTATGGTTTGGGGACAGGCGGGAGATTGGGGACAGATACTTCCCCTCAGGGATTCCCAGTTCGGGGCCAAGCCGGTGGCCTTCCTTCTCACGATCCCACTACAAGGTCTAGAAACCAGTGATGCCTGTGTTGAGAAGTTTGGGGCACATCTCTCACTTTCTAGGTGCCCCAAACACAGAAGCATAATATCTGGGACACAAGATACATGGTATGCAGGGGCACATCTATCTTTTCCACCTGTGACAGGTTAGCCGGGATTACAAGAACCCTGAATCTAGAGGTTCCCCAAGATAAATGGGAATTTGAATTTGCAGCTAAGACTGTGGCTTCTGGAAACCTTCAAGCTCCCTGGATCAGGAATCCAAGGCTAATTGGCTTCTCAAATCTTGGAAAATGATCTCTGTCCTCAGTGTCCTCACCTATTAAATGGGTGCAATGAACATATCAGCTTCACCTCACAGTACTTTCATAAAAGACAGAAAAAGTCTTACAAGTACTGGTTTCCACGTATGTATTCCTTCATTCCCTATGCTGTCCCCTGATGTTAGATACATTCTACTCATGGAAGCAGCTGTCAAAAAATCAGACAACATGTTGCTTTAGGCATATCTGCCACACAAGGTTTTTTTAAAGTGTTGAAGAGCAAAGATGTCAGTTTGAGGACTAAGGTCCACCTGACCCAAGCCATGATATTTTCAATAGCTTCATGTGCATGTGAAAGTTGGACAATGAATAAGGAAGACTGTAGAAGAATTGATGCATTTGAGTTATGGTGTTGGAGGAGAATATTAAAAGTACCATGGACTTCCAAATCTATGTTGCCAGAAGTACAGCCAGAATGCTCCTTAGAAGCCAAGATAGCTAGACTTCGTCTCTCATACTTGCGTATGTTATCAGGAGGGACCAATTCCTTGAGAAGGACATCGTGCTTAGTAAAGTGGAGGGTCAGCATAAAAAGAGGAAGACCCCCAATGAGATGGATCGGCACAGTGGCAGGAGCTATGGGCTCAAGCACAAGGATTGTGAGGTTGAAGCAGCACCGGACAGTGTTGGCTTCTGTTGTGCGTAGGATCGCCATGAGTCAGAACCGACTCTATGGCACCTAACAACAACATTTATGCATTCAGTGCCTCCTTTGTGCAAAACACTTCACAGGACAAAAAAAAAAAAATGTGTTAAGACCTAGTTCCTGCCCTCTTGCAGTTTGTCGCTTATACGTAAGTCCTCCAGGCAGCATATGAGGGCTGGAGTTTGCAGATCTAAACTGTAAGAATTTGGGAAAGGGACAGAGCTCACTTCTAACTGGAAGAATAAGGCAGAAATTGATGGAGGAAGTGACAATGAACTCAGTCTTGAAGCATGATGGAATTTCTGTGGGAAGACCTGTGAAGTGGTTTGGAAGTCAACTGATTAGTAAAGTGAATGGAGGGCAGGCTGTACTAGGGAGTCTAGGAGAGAGAAGTGGGTGTGGTTGTATTGTTACATCTTATTGATTCAATCTGTAGAAGTAGAGCCAGAATTTCTGCTCTTGTACTTTGGACATATTATAAGGAGAGACCAGTCCCTGGAGAAGGAGATTATGTTTGGTTAAAGTCAAGTGTTGAAGAAAAAGAGGAGGGCCCCAACAAGATGGATTGGTACAGTGAGTGGTAGCATCAATGATTTCAAATGTAGCAGCGATCGTGTGGTTGGTGGTTCAAACGTATTAACTGCTCCTCAGAAACCCTGTACTGGGTCGCTATGAGTCAGAACCAACTCAACAGCACTTTACAACAGCGAGTTAGTGAAGATCCAGGTTGTAAAGAGGCGCTACTCTAAACCATTTGGATTTGGTTTAGAAGCAGGTGAGACATTTATTTCAAAATATTTATGAATAAGTCCCTGAATGGCACGACTGGTTAAGCGCTTGACTACTAATGGGAAAGTTGGCAGTTTAAACCCTTCAAAAGGCACCTTGGAGGAAGGGGGCTAGCGATTTGTTTCTTAAAAGTTCACAGGCTTGAAGACCCAGTGGAGCGAAGTTCTACTCAACTTTTTACCTACTCTTGACCAAGCATGAAGCAGCGAATGAAATCTAAGTATTTCTCCCATCCTGGAGCTGATATGCTAGTGGGGAGATAGACAATAAACACAAAACGAATTTGGTGATGGTGATTGTGTGTTGTTGAGTCCTATCAACCCTGTGTAGGGTTTCTGAGGCTGTAAATCTTTATAGGAGCAGAAAGCCTCATCTTTTTCCCAAGGAGTGGCTGGTAGATTCCAACACATAAACCACTATGCTACCTTTAAGAAATGTTGTTGTTGTTGTTGTTAAGTGCCATGGAGTCAGTTCTAATTCATAATGACCCTGTACAGGGTTTCCAAGGAAGGGCTGGTAGGTTTGAACCACTGACCTTGCGGTTAGCATTTCAGTGTTTATCCTACAACGCCACACCAGGATTCTCTTCTAAGAAATACAGCATGGCAAAGGACAATAAAAACAAGGAGAAAAGTCACTGACAGAGATCAGAAGTGTTGGGGGAGGTTGTCCTGGTGGGGAGTACCTGCCCTCATCACCAGTAAGTAAGTACCCTTATTACACAGTGCTGTAAAATAAGCTCTGGACTGGTAACCTCAAGGTTGGTCATTCAAACCCACCAATTGCTCCTCAGAAACTCTATACAGCAGGGGTGGGGAAAGTTTTTTTCTGCCAAAATCTATAACATCATTCACAGGCCATACAAAATTATCAACTTAAAAATTAGCCTGCTAGCGGAGGTCCCTAGGACCATCAAGGGAGAAGAGCAGAGAGCGGGACCCTACCCAGAGAAGCAGTGATGCCTGAAATGGAGCCAGAGATGATGATGTGGAGCGATGGAGCAGCTGGAGACTTTAGATCCAGAGAGGGAGAGTGACTGTGTGTTGAAGACCTGGGGGTATGGGGGGATGGGGGAGGAAGGATTGCATGGAGGGGATTGTAACCATGGCAATGAGAGACGATATACGATAGAATGAATGTAAAACTAATGTTCTCCCATGTAAACTATCACATAATTAAAAAAAAAAAAAAAATTAGCCTGCTAAGTTTGTGGGGTATATCCTTTGGTTGTTTGATGATGCAGGGAGGGGATTGTAACCATGGCAATGAAACATATACAATAGGATGGATGTAAAGCTAATGTTCTCCCATGTAAACTATCACATAATTCACAATAAACCATTTTTTTTTTAAATTAGCCTGCTATATTTGGTCAAACGTTTAATCAACTCACCCTTAATGTGGTGGCTAGAATTGTAGTTGCCTTGGTAGGGCCAGACTAAAAGATTTTGTGGGCCGAAAGGAGCTCTGGTAGCGTAGTGGTTACGAATCGGGCTGCGAACCTTAAGGTCAGCGGTTCGAAACTACCAGCCACTCCGCGGGAGAAAGATGAGGCTTTCTACTCCCGTAAAGATTTACACCCTCGGAAACCCTGTACAGGGTCGCTATGGGTCAGAATCGACTCGATGGCACTTAACAACAACAACAATGTGGCCCACAAGGAGCTCTGGTAATGTAGTGGTTACGAGTTGGACTGCTAACCTCAAGGTCAGCAGTTTGAAACTACCAGCCGTTTCATGGGAGAGATGAAGCTTTTTGCTCCTGTAAAGATATACAGCCTCAGAAACCCTATGCAGGGTCGCTATGAGTTGGAACCGACTCCACGGCACATAACCATCACTACCATATGGTGTATGGGCTGGACATTCTCCACTCTGCAATACAGGGTCGAGATGAGGTGGACCCAACTCGTTGGTACTTAACAACAACAGTCAGGGCAATGTTAGAGGTTCAAATCCACCCAGAGGTGACTTGAAAAAAGACCTGGTGTTTTACTTCTGAGAAATGATGGTCCGTTCTACTCTCACTCCATGAATCAAAGATACCCCATGGAGGTGATCTAGGTAAAGACCTGTCTGAGGTGAGGAAGAGAACCATAGGTATGCAGAGGGGAGGGGTGCGTAGGATCAAAGAATGACTAATGGGGATGGGGGGCAGACAGTGGAGGCAAGGCTATGAGTTAGAGGTTCCAGAAGTGGTTCTTACTGGAAGTAATAGGGACCTGACTTGGCCCAGAACCCCACTCCCATGCCTTCCATGTCACCTTGCGTCTGCCCCTTTTGGGGTTCTCCTCAATCCTGGTTCCCTGTATACCCCACTATGCCCTCTGGTCCTAATACCTCTTTTCAAGCCCGGGTGTCTCCCAGCCCCTCTCTGTTCTAGGAGCCAGGCTCTGCTTTTTGTCCAGGGTCCAGCTGTGGACATGCACACACACCCTCACGTCCACACACGTCCGCATGTGTGTCCTTCCCCGAGCCCCGCCACATCCCTAGGGTTCTGTTCTCCCCGTCCCCTGACTGCTGCGTCATGCCCTGACCCGACCATGGAGAGGGGGCCAGGGACAGATTGAGGGGTGGACACAGTCTGGAAAGGGAGGAGACAAAGAGAGGAGGCGGCTTTTGACCTATCAGATCTGCTCCTCCTCTCCCAGCAGTTTGTCAGGCCCAGAGCAAAGGCGTCGCCCCTGCCTTCCAGAAGGGAAGGGTGACCAGCCTTGAGTACCAGCCCCTAGGTCCTGAGGACTGCTGGACAGGGGTGGTACTTGGACTTTTGGAGAGAAAGCTGTGACTCAACTCGGGCACGAGGGGACAGGAGAAGGTATTGGTCCAGCCCATACCCAACCCCTAAGTTGTAGCAACCCTACTAAGCAGGTTCGTTTCGGTTCTGACTTCAACCCAGGTGCTCTTGGCTAAAGTCCAGTAAAGTCTATTGATTCGTCCTCAATGGCAGAGGCCCTGTGAGGCCCACCATTCCATTACTCAGGGCTCACTGCATCTGCCGTGGTGCTGAACCAGTCTTCCTCACTGACCTTCCCAGTACAGGCCTCATCCTGCCATTAGGGTCATTTTCCCATTGAACCGTCTTGTTTGCTTCATGTCCCTTGAGCAGAAGTCTTCAGTGACTCCCCACTGCCTCGGAAGTCAAACCCTCTGTGCTCTACCATCAGCCTAATTTACCAGTCTGTCATGGATTAAACTATCCCATCCCCCAAAATATGTGTCAACTTGGCTAGGCCATGATTCCCAGGATTGTGTGATTGTCCTCCATTTTTCGATTTGATAGAATTGTCCTGTGTGTTGTAAAATCCTAGTCTCTGCCCGTACTTAGCGAGGCAAGATTGTTGCTGTTGTTGTTGTTGTTAGGAGCCATCGCCTCAGTTCTTACTCACAGTGACCCTACGTTCAACAGAAGAGAATACTGCGGAGATCTGCAGCATCTTCACAATTGTTATGTCTGAGCCCATTGTCACAAGTCATGGTGTCAACCTAAGTCATGGAGACTCTGCCTCTTTTTCACTGACCCCTCGACTTTGCAAAGTGTGAATGTCCTTTTCCAAGGGACTGGTCCCTCCTGATAACATACTCAAAGCAGGTGAGATGAAGTCTGGTTATCTTCCCTCCTAAGGAGCAATCTGGCTATATTTTTTCCAAAATAGATTGGTTCGTTCTTCGGGCAGTCTGTGGCGATCCAATATTCTTTTCCAATACCACTATTCAAACAAACCAGATTCTTCTCCAGGTTTCCTTACTTCTTGTCTAGCTTTCTCATGCATATGAGGTGATGGGAAATACCTGAGGTAGGAGTAGCTTATGTTAAAGAAAAGTAAATGATGTGTGCTGTATTCTTGAGGCAGGATTAGGGTGGAATGCAACATGCAGACTCAGATCACAGCACTGACTCACTGTAAGGGGTGTTTCCCAGGGGTGTGGCCTGAATCACCTTTTACCTTTCAAGCGATGAGAGGAGAGAGAAGTGAGCAGCGAAGGAAGTATCTGACAACTATCCAGAAAGAAAAGTCAGAGCTCTGTGCATCTTTTGGAATCCCTACATTGAGAACTTCCAAGACTCAGAGGAAGACTGCTGCCAAGGTACAATCCAAGGCACGTCTGGCCCATAGATGTTGAAAGGAGATAATGACTTTGTCCCGAAGTTGGCAGACAGCGTGAGAGCGACTTCCCTTGGATTCAGCCGTGCAGCCTCCTAAACTGTGAGAGACTTTCACTAAAGTGTGAAAGCATCCACTTGTGGTACTTCCGTTATGGTAGCACGAGAGAGAACCCAGACACGCCTATTCTCCCTTCAGTTCCGTGATTTGTGGCTTCTAGGCCTTTGCTCACTTTGGGCCTTCTGCCAAGATTGCCTTCCCACACAAGCTACCCCAGTTCTTCAAAGCCCAAATCTTAGCGCTACCTGACAACCGCTGTCTCCTTCCTTTACACTTCCGCCATTTATGGACCCATTTTAGGCTCTGAAGTCCTGGTGTGGCGCTGTAGGATGAGCGCTGGGCTGCTAACAACAAGATTGGCAGTTCAAACCCACCAGCCGCTCTTCAGAAACCCTATACAGGGTCACTATGAGTGGGAACCAACTTGATGGCACTTAACAACCACTTAGGCTTCTTACTGGCAGGGTCACCATGTGCCACTCTCAAGGTAGAGAGTGCACAATTCCAGGAGGCACCATTCATATAGAGTCTGATGAGAAAGGCGCCCTCTGGTGTCAGGTAATGGAAGTGCCCTGCTGAGTGAAGAACGTGAACAACAGTATATGGAAAATCTTGTCCAGCTCGTCTCCACCATGAATCCAGCACGCTGTCTGCTGTTGGTCACTGCACATGAGTGAATTATAGAGTCCCTCCGCTGCAGACACCTCAGTGAGAGACCATGACTGGGAGAAGTAAGACACTCAGCATCTGAGCTCTCTGGGGTCCCTGGGTTTAGGAGGCCTTCATGCACTTACTGCGAAGGAGCTCTGGTAGCGTAGTGGTTACGAATCGGGCTGCGAACC
>NW_006408552.1:906964-913539 GCF_000296735.1 Chrysochloris asiatica | reverse complement strand
CTGTACAGGGTCGCTATGGGTCGGAACCGACTCGACGGCACTTAACAACAACAACAACAATCCACTTACTGCAGCCACTGAGGCAGGGTCTGAAAGGCATTTTGTGATGAGAGAACTGTGGTAATGGAAGCAAGCTCTGTCTCTCTTCACTTTAAGTCTTGCATTCCTTCCCGTGCCTCCTGCTACCTTCATCTTTGCTCTGCCAACCTCCCTCTTGTACATTGCCTTCCCCATCGCCCATGTTAACATGGAAACTCACAGAATTTTTTAAGGATTTTGCACAGAGTCCTCTTGGTAATCGATTCAGATTAAAAATTCAAGCAGATGCAAATTTACAGTCACCCCTCCCCCTCCCCAGCTGTGTCAGACTCCCAGGCAGCGCCAAGCTCCAGCTGCCTGGAGTTGTCCTGAGGAAACATCTCTGGCCATCTCCTCACTTCTCAGCTTGGGAGTTCAGCCAGTGGCCCAGAAGACCTTCTGTGCTGGGAAGTGAGCAAGATGTTGGAGAAGGGATTCCTACTGGAGAACCAAAGCACAGTCTCTTTGAAGGTCAGTTTGGGGACACTGAGGCAAGAGCTGTTTCTTGGTCACAGGTAGCCTAGCTGGAGGTAGAACCAGACATCCAAGTAGCTCTGTGGCCCAGTGGCTTGAAGGGCTTATCTGCTGAACAGAGAACCTGGATTACGGGTCTGAGCTCTGCCGCTTGCTAAGTCTTTCTTAGACAACTGATTTTATTTCTGACACTGGTTTTCTTAAAATGGAGAGGGTGAAAGTGTTAGCAATTGTCTCCCGGGGCTGTTGTGGGATTGTACTCCACCTAACACATGCAGTCCATCAACACTGGGTATTATTACTACATTCCCTTCAGGTTTATTTCTTCCATTGGTCCTTTCTTTGGCATTCTGGAGACCAGAGCTCTACTGTATTCTTCAGCCCTCCCCAAGTGTCCTCCATTGTCCCTTCTTAAGAGCTGGAGATAGATACTTGGCATCAGTCTCTGGTAGTGTAGCTTCTCCCACCAAGCAATTCACTAAAAACAGGTCACTGAAATAGTGAAGTGTGGACAGAAGGGTCTGTAGGTGAATGTAAGTGTTGATGAAACTTGGAAAATTCTGCTCTTAAACAAGAATGAATGAAATGACGCTTAGTAGCTTATTCAAATCCTAGGACCAACTGAGGATTTTTCAAGCTTGCCCCATCTATGTGCCTTATCTCTCCCTACCCCCAAAAAAGGCCCAGAGGAGCCCCAAAGACCTTGAGCTTACCCTAGGCAAACTCTGAGGCATATGGGACCATCTTCCTTTGTTACTTATCTCGAGGCTCCAAAAGGTTTTCATTCTTGAAGGAGAACTAGGGCTCTCAGACCCACCAATTATCTTGACTTGCTCTCCAGAACCACTTCCCCCAGGGTGTAGGGGGATTTGTGAAAAGTATTAGATCATATTCTAGGATCTCTAGTGCACCCAAAACCCAACAAACAGATGCTCACTGCCATCAAATCAGTTTCAAGTCATGGCAACTCTTCAGGACAAAGTAAACCTGCTCCACAGGGTTTCCGGACAAGAATCCCTGAATAGGCCTAACCCCTTCCAACAACATTCAGTCTATATTAGAAGACTGGGTTGGTAAACTAACCAGAGTAGCGTGCCTATCCAAGCAAAAATAAAGTTAGAAACTCTAACTTACACAAAACACTATCGCCAATAAAAGTGGAAGGAATTTTGTTCTCTCACATAAGGACTTTGTAGGTGTGCTATTGTGAATGCAAAAGCTTCATTTGTTTTCCATACGACTCATGACTTTTTTAAATTGTGAATTAAGTGAAGGTTTACAGAGCACAGCATTGGTTTTACATTCAATAAAAACATACACTTCATTTCACTACAATGATTACAATCCCCTCCAAGTACTATCAGTTCACAGTATTTACCTCTGTTCGCTTTAACTCTTGCATTCCTCCCTGTGTCTTCCGCTACCTTCATCTTTCCTCTGCCAGCCTCCCTGTTGTATATTGCCTGCCCCGTCACCCATGTTAACAAAATCCTTCTTAAGGATTTTGCATGCACTCTACTAGGCAGCGCTATAGGCTCTTAGCTCCCTTCCTGCTTGGCAGAATATAGCCCAAGATCTACTCACAGAATATTTATTGTAGCCTTCGACATACTCTTAAACATCCACATTACGCACATGCTTACCCAAATTGTTCCTGATTCCTTCACTGAGAATTGACAATTCATAAGAACCTATTGTTTGACCCCCTTCTATAAATAATTAGTTTTTCTGCTTACGTCTAAGTTCATGAACTAGCTAATAATTAAGTACTTTCACTTCTATTCATGGCTTAGTTCATGAACCAGCAAATAATTTTAGTACTTGCAGGAAAGTGTGTTTTTCTTGTGTGTTTTGCAACAAACAAGATTCATAGGCTCTGCATTGGAAGGGACCTAGGAGGTCCTACGGAGGTGAAGGTCCACCCTCTGCTTGCATACTTCCTGTGACAAGACATTTGGTGTTTCTCAAAAGAGTAGTAGCCTATGACGGAGTAGACAGCAAGCTGTCCTTCCATGCGTCCATCCAACCCTCATTGATTCATTACATATTCACTGGTTATTGTCCAACCAAACCCACTGCCACAGAGTCAATTTTGGCTCACAGTGACCCCCCCAGGATAGAACAGCTCTGCTCCGTATGACTGCACATATTTCCAGGAGCAGACAGCCTCCTTTTCCTGCAGACCTGTTGGTAGGTTTGAACCACTGACTTCATGTTTAGCATCCTAATCCACTAAATTACCGTGATGGTGGTGGTTATAAGCCATGAAGTTGGTTCCAACTCACAGCGACCCTATATAGGGTTTCCAAGGCTGTAAATCTTTACTGGAGCAGAAAGCCTCATCTTTCTTCCTTAGAGTGGCTGGTAGATTCGAACTGCTGACCTTTCAGTAAGCATCCCAATTCCATAACTCACTACACTAATCACTCCGCCTAGAGTTTAGCGCAGTTCATTTTGTAACTAGAGAATAGAGAACATAGGACCAATCAGAAACGGGCTTTATAAAAAACTAAGTTTTTTTCTCACCAAAACACATTAAAAAGTATCCACAATGCCATCAGAAAGATGGAGTTGTAAGTGGCCATTTTCACAGACTTTTCTTAGAGGGATAACCTTTGCCTCATCCTAAATCTCTGTAGGGTTGGACATCTGTTCCCTATGAAACTACAGTCAACATATCCTTGTCCACCTCCTCCAGCTCAGTGACTGCGGAAGACACTATTCAGTTTTCTGCCCCAATACTTGACCAAGCACCAGATCTCACCTAAGACAAAATGCAAGGACATTTCTAGGAAGATCATCAGTCCTTCTCAAGCAGGGCCTGACCTCTTGCTGGCTGGGTGAGCCACAATTCAAAGCCTGGCAGAACTAACATCCCACAACTGAGAACATGAATTCACATCCTTCCTCCCTCCCCATTCCATTAACCCCCTGTCATTGAGTAGATTCAGGCTCACAGTGTCCTTACAGAACTGAAGAGAATTGCTCCACAGTGTTTCTGAGGCTGTAAGTCTTTATGGAAGCAGACTGCCTGATCCCCTCTTTCATGGAGCGGCTAATGAGTTTGAACTGCTGGCCTTCCAGTTAGCTGTGCACATAACCCACTGAGCCACCAGGCTTCCTTTTCCATCCAATTTAAAAAAACAAAAAACTAAACCCATGCTGTCAAGTCAATTTTGACTTGTTGTTAAATGCCATCAAGACGTTTCCAATTCATAACGACTCTATATAGGGTTTCCGAGGAGCAGCTGGTGAGTTTGAACTGTTGACCTTGTGGTTCACAGTCAAGTGCTGACCCTGTAGTGTTACAATAGCGACCTTAAACAGGGTTTAAGGGTTTCTGAGACTGATTTACAAGAGCAGACAGGTTCATCTTTCTACTGCAGAACAGCTGGTGGGTTCGAACTGCCGACTTTGTAGTTAGCAGCCCAATGCGTAACCCACAGCACCATCAGGGAGCCTACTTCATCTCATTTGTGGTTGTTAAGTGCCCTCAAGAAGGTTCCGACTCATAGCTACCCTGTATGGGGTTTCCAAAGCTTTTAAATGTGCAGAAAGCCTTGTCTTTCTCCTGCAGAGCAGCTGGCAGGCTTGAACCAGGGACCTTGTGGTTCAAAGTCCAGGAGCCACGGCACTCCCACCTCATTCCATTAAGAAGCCTAAGATCATTTTTTAGCAAAACGGCTCATACTAACAGAGTCGCCAACATTAATATAGCCTTACTACTGCTAGGACTAAGGAGCTCTGGTAGCGTAGTGGTTATGAATCGGGCTGGTAGCGTAGTGGTTACGAATCGGGCTGTGAACCGTATGGTCAGCAGTTCGAAACTACCAGCTGTTCCGAGGGAGAAAGATGAGGCTTTCTGTTCCCATAAAGATTTACAGCCTCGGAAACCCTGTACAGGGTTGTTATGAGTCGGAAACGGCGCCTAACAACAACAAGTGCTAGGACTGGTGTGGCGCTGTGGGTTAATGCGCCAGACTGCAAAGCCGTTTAAACTGCAAGGTTGGCGGTTCAAGCTCACCAACTGCTCCTCAGAAACCCTATACAGGGTCGCTAAGGGTCAGAATTGACTCAATGGCACTTACCAGCAACAACTGCTAGGACAGTTCCAATCACTATGGTGGTGGTGGCTATGTGCCGTGGAGTCGGCTCCGACCCATAGCGACCCTGTACAGGGTTTCCGAGGCTGTAAATCTTTACGGGAGCAGAACGCCTCATCTTTCTCCTTCGGAACAGCTAGTAGTTTCGAACTGCTGACCTTGTGGTTCACAGCCCGAATCGTAACCACTACGCTACCAGAGCTCTTTCCAATCACTATAGCAAGTGTCTTTTTAAATCTATCTGTGCTGTTTCCTATTGGACTATAAATCTCATTAGGGCAAGACCAGTGATCTGTACCTCTCCTGGCTGTCCTAGCACCTGATACAGACCTCTACATCTAGTGGGTTCTCAACAAATACATATGGAGAGCAAACAGATACCTAGACCCTCCTCCAAATGAAGAATGTGGATTTGAGTTCTGGTCTCTAGGGGTCGCTTTCTGAAGTAGGAAGCCATTTCCTACTCCTTGTGGGGTCTGGCAACTGTTAAGTAAAAAGACGCAACCTGTACCTCCATCCCTTTTCCCTGTGACCCCAAGCTTTGATGGATGTCCCTTTTCAGAAGAACCAGAAGGGAGGGAAACAGAGGCCGCAGTGGGCCTCTCAACAAAGAAGCAGAACTCCGTGCCCACTCGCCAGTCACGGACTGCAGTGGACCAGGGACCTTCCTCGTGCTCCGCTACCCACTCCAATTCACTAGGTCTCTTCCAGTGGCAACATGCAGGAGCTGTTTCAGCAGACCCACCACTGAGGGAAGCCCCGCTGGTAAGCAGTGAATGAACATAGAGTAGAAACAACAAATCGGCTCCGAGGAAGCTGCCAAAACAAACCGAACACAGAAGGGCTGCTTGCCACCACCTCAGCTGGGCCCAGGCCAGGAGCACAGACAGACTAGAAGACATACGTGCAGAGAGACACAAAGTTCCACCCGGCTCCCTGCCAAGTCCCCCCTCTACTACCAGGGGCTCCAGAGCAAGGGAGCCCTGCAGTCAAGACTAAATTGTCTGGGGGGAGGAGGGCTGTCATAGAGCTGTCTCCAGCCATGTCTCTTCAGCTTTCTAGCCTCCCCAAGTGTTCCTCCAGTCCCAGAAAACATCCTTCCTATTCAAGGACCCTCACCTTTGTACAACAGACAGGTCTCTATCACACATCGCCTACCTAATTCCTTTTCATCCATCAATACTCAGGTCACAGGTGAAATTTGGACCCTACTAGGAAGTTAGCCATTTCCTTTCCCACATTCCCATGCTATGAACTTCTATACAGCGTGTTTCATTTTCCCAGGAACGTGTGTCCACCTTCCCAACTGGATGGTAAGCTTCTTGACGGCAGGAGCCATGCCAGTCATCTTTGAATTCCGGGTCCCAGTCCAGGCCTTTGTCACAGTTGTGTGGTTTCCCAAGCTGCTGGCCCAGCCCAGAAGTGCCTCATCTATAGGAATATGAAAGCCGGGAAAGTGGATATGGAAAATCAAGAATCAGCTTTTCAAACCTCCAAGGCAAACTACCTCCAAAAGTAGTGCAAATCCTACTAAATACTAGAGTAAGATTCTGCTACTAACCCTTAGATCAGAGAGTTTCAAACTGTTGTGACCTGGACCATATACTTACACAGTAAAAACAATTTACAAATGGAAGAGCAAAGTGGACGGGAAAACAATTAGGCAGGTTTGCATGGGCTAAGTGGAACAGAGATAAATAATGATATATGCACAGCCTTGGAACAACAGGGCTCTGGGATATAGAGATTGAGACATGGTTGCAATGGGGAAAAGGGAGAAAATAATGTTAAGATGCTTGGCTGTCTTTTGAATCTTGGTTTCCGTGGCATACCATTATAAAACAGACACTTGAGGGGAAGAGAAAGGAATAGCCAGAAATATCACCATAGAAAGCTTGTAAGTCCGTCTTCTGCCTATAA
>NW_006408552.1:896537-906521 GCF_000296735.1 Chrysochloris asiatica | reverse complement strand
TTTTTACATCATGACTAACACACATGTGCGTATAAATATATAGGGACACAACTGGAAAAGTTTCAATAGAACTCTGCCATTTAAGTTGCCCTTTTCATTTTTTAACCAAGACTGTGGCCCACCAATGGGGCATGATGTGCTGTGAGAAGCATTGCTTTCGATGACTCATTTGATAAATGTGAACAATCAGGTGATCCCACAAATAGCCAAACAAAAAATGATTTATTACTTGTTTTGTTATTTAAGTGCTGTTGAGTTGACTGTCACCCATAGCGACTCTGTTACGGTTTCTGAGGGGCAGCTGGTGTGCCCAGTAATTATTCTGAGGAGGGTCTGGCAGGCCAGAGACCACAGCTGCTCAGAGTATAGGCCTTGTTGGTATTAGCAAGGGAGCTTTATGGCTACATACAATAAGCACTAGACTACAAACCATAAAAGGAGCTCTGGTAGCATAGTGGTTATGAGTTGGGCTACTAATCTTAAGGTCAGCAGTTCAAAACTACCAGCAGCTCCATGGGAGAAAGATGAGGCTTTCTGCTCCTATTAAGATTTACAGCCTTGGAAACCCTATACTGGGTCACTATGAGTCAGAACTGACTCCACAGCACATAACCACCACCATCACAAACTACAAGTTCTGCAGTTGGAGCCTGCCAGCAGCTCCTGGAGAGAAAGATGAGGCTTTCAGCTCCTGAGAAAATGTAAAGCCTCAGAAATCCTATACAGGGTCACTATGAGTCGGAACCGTCTTGACAACACTTAACAATAAAAACAAGGTGTTGGTGAAGAATATTCAATAGACCATGGATTGCCAGACAAATGAACAAATCTGATTGAAGTACAGACAGAATTCTTTTTGGAAATGAGGATGAGACTATTTCACATACTTTGGACATATTATCAGGAGAGACCAGCCCTTGGAGAATTCACGCTTGGTAGAGGTAGGTGAAAAAGAGGAAGACCCTCAATAAGATGAATTAACACAGTAGCTACAATGGGCTCATCGAACATGTCCATAGGGGCCCTATGAGTTGGAACTGACTTGGTGGAAAGTTTCGGGCGTGAAATGAAACAGCGGAGCCTGGCACAAATGCAGCCCCAACAGTCTTTCTTTTGGCTCCTTCAACCTTAAACCCTCACCTTCTCTTTGCTTGGGGAGTAGCTGCTTATTTCCCACACATACAACTAGCCCAGCTGCATGTCCGTGGGTGATGAGTGTACAATTATCTTCATGTCCTTCCTGGTAGAACGGAAAACTTTAAAGCAAACACCGGAATTGTCAGGCATCCCCGTCATACGGGTCTGTTTTATGTTACAGCATCCTTAGTACTCGAAAGGGAAAGAGAGGCAGTGACAGTGTGGTGCTTTTTATTGTATTGGACAATGGTTACAGACCACCCAGACTCAAGATACCCCACCTGTGCCCAACAAGAGCCGGCACCCTGCCAATCAATTGAGTTCTTTGGGTGGAGGTCCACTCAAAGATGGAGTCCCATCTGCGCCTGCCTAGCTGTCTAGATGGTGGAAACATCAGGCATTCCAGCTTCGTTTCTGTTACTTGGGAGTGACCCTAAAGACACGGATATGGATGGCCGAGTTGTTGCGGATGCGGATTAGCGGCTCGCGGGTATCGGTCTCTGGCTCCAGCTCATCCACAAGTTCCACAGTGGAGGTATTGGCAGCCACCTGCAAGGACCCGAAGCTACCTGCCTGCAGCTGTAGCGCAATGTTTATGGCGCGGTTTATGGCTAAGCCCAGGCCGTGAATGTAGATCTCAGCACATGCATTCTGACCCCGAGACCCTGCATCCAGCAGCTTCTGGCAGCGGGCCAACTGGGCCTTGAAATCAGTCTTCATGTTGACGTAGATGTCATTGGGCCTCCGGGGCAGGCGGTGGGGAAGCCGCTTCCGAAGGGTGTACTCCACCGGGTCCAGTTCTGCCTCGGCGGCTCCTCGGGGCTCTCGGTTTTCTGCCATGCTGTGTACCCTAGCACGGAAGAGGGACGGGATCAGAGACGGGGCGCACACAGTGTCCCTCACTCCCTCCAGCCTTAGTCCCCTCCCACCTCGAGTTCTTATTCATTCATTCCTGCCCCAGCCTCTCAAGTGCTCCCCTTCCCCGGCTCTTCCGCGCGTACTCTCTCCGATCCACAGTGCCCTCAAAGCGCACGGTGCCCGCGCTCAGCCACCCGGCTACAAAGTTGCTCCGACCTACCCGTGACAAGCAGGCCGCAAGAAAAAGGAAAAGAAGGGAAGGGGTGCAAACACGCACGCCAAACCGCAGAGACCGGAGCTGTAAAGAGCTGAGCAGTGCGCAAGCGCGTCCCGTTCCCGGCGGCTAGGCCAGTAAATAGACGAATCGCCTTCCTCGACTCCGTTCTCCACGCCCCTTTTTTGAGCAATCGCACGAGATGTTTGTGTACCGCGAGGTTTCCGGGAGTGACGGACTCTACCACGTGTACAATACGGAGGCGGGGCGGGGAGGGAGAGGGCGGTACCAAGTCTGAGCGGGGGCGGGCCTAGGAGGGTGGTGGTCAGTTTTTCTAGGCGAGATCATTTTGTCTCTCGTGCAGTGGAAGAAGGAACGGACGAAGAGATTTTGTGGGAGGTGGAGGGAAGGTTTCTTTCCAAAGACTGTAGGGAAGAGGTTAGTACAGGAGAACGAGATTGTGAAGGCGCCTGCAAGCAAGTCGAGGCTCCTCTGGCTAGAAGAGGCGACCTCCCATTGAAGATCCCCTGTGGTTCTACGACAGAGCAGAGCATTTAGTGTCCAAGCCAGGTCCCCACCTGGGCGAAGGACAGTTCAGGGTACTTATTTCTATCTGGCAGAACCCCAGGCCAGTCCCTGAGCGCCCAAGCTAAGAGCAGTGAAGCAAGCCTTCATTCAAATCTAGTCTTCGTATTCGGAGGGGCCAGAGCAACTCATCCGCGGCACACTGACCGGCCCACACCTCTTATACACCGTCCCCTGGCTTTTCCACCGCTGCCCTTGACCGGGGAGCGATGTGTGCGCCCCCTGGCGGGCGAGGCGAGGTCCGGCTGAGCGCAGGGTTCATGGTTCTTGGCTGGGTAGTGGGAAGGGTTTTCCCTCCCTTGGGGGGCTTCTGCCCCCAGATCGCTGATAACAAGTTAGACCTGCATTGGGGACCCTGAATGCTCTCTGTTTAATTTCTTCATCGCCCAAATGGGAATGATAATTCCTTCTTGTCATTTTTATTCTTTTGAAAACTGTAAGTGTACACATGTGTGAGTTGACATTTTTACGACCCCCAGCCCCCCTCTATCGTTGCTTATTTGACCGGATGTTGGAAAGAGGTCACATTCCTGAAAACTTTGTCCCCGGCACTCCTTCAATCCTGTAGTTCTTTTGCTCCAGATTCTTTCACTAACCACAAGCTCGGGGTCTGTGCTGGGGGAGAGGTGGGAAGAAAGACTGGCACATACGCTCTGAACCACAACCCTATTCTGCCTCAAAAGTGACATCCCAGCTGGAGGTTGATAGATAAACAGTTCTTCAGAGAACCAGTAAGTGCATTTGAGAAACATTGAACAGTATTTTAAAAATGAACCTAAACGTCCACCTAAGAGACTGAAACAAAACAAAAAACTAAACTTAAAACAAGAAAATAATAAAGAGTAGAAATCAATGACAGAGAAAACAGAAAATCAATAGAGAAAATCAGTCAAACCAGCATTTGGTTCTTTGAAAAGATCAGTGTTGATAAAATTATAGCAAGTCCGGCACATAAAAGGGAAAGCAAGAGATGGAAGCCACAAATTATGATGAGAATTGAAAGAGGACCTAGTATCAGAGATTCCCTAAAGGAGCTCTGGTAGCGTAGCGGTTACGAACAGGGCTGCGAACCACAAGGTCAGCAGTTCGAAACTACCAGCTGCTCCGCGGGAGAACGATGAGGCTTTCTGCTCCCGTAAAGATTTACAGCCTCGGAAACCCTGTTCAGGGTCTCTATGGGTCGGAATCGACTCGATGGCACTTAACAACAACAAAGATTAATAGCCTTGGAAACCCTACACAGGGTCTCTATTAGTTGGAATCAGCTTGATGGTAGTGTGTTAAAAAATAATAATAAAATAAGAATCCCTGGTGGCACCATGGTTAAAGCACTCAGCTGCTAACTGGAAGGTCACAGGTTCTAACCCACCAGCCATCTGGGGGAGATAGATATGGCCATCTGCACCCATAAAGATTTTTGTTGTTCAAGGACCTTAGGTTGGTTTTAACTCACAACAACCCTGTATATGGTTTCTGAGGCTGTAAATTTTAGCGGGAGCAGAAAGCCTCATTTTTCTCCTACCTGTGAAGATGGCTGGTGTTGGAAAGCCAACGAGGCGGCTCTACTCCACCATCCTACAGGATCACTATGATGGGGAACGATTCGATGTCAACAGGTTACGGGACTCATAAACAACACAAAGTATACAAATTCAACAGCTGCTGTGAAATGGTCCAATTCTTAGGAAACCACAAACCACCAAATCATCCAAAACAAAGCAGTTAATCTGAACAGTCCTGTAAATCCATTGTTAGAAACCTTCAGAGAAAGGAATACCTAGCCATAGATGGCTTCTGTGGTGACTTCTACCAAAAGAGGAAATAACACAAATTCTACACAATCTATACCAGAAAATAGAAGAGGTGGGGACATTTACAACTCATTTTATGAAGCCCAAACAAGACAAAGACAAAGACTACAAACTGACCTCTCTCGTGAACAAAGATGTAAAAATCTTCAACATATTAGCAAATCAAATTCAGCAACATACAGAAATAATTATACATACAACCACGTGGGGTTTATTCCAAGAACGCAAGACTGATTCAATATATGAAAACAAATCAATTTCATCCACCATATTAGCAGGCTAAAAAAGAAAAACCACGTGATCATACCAATTGATACAGAAAAAGCATTTAATAAAATTCAGCGCCCATTCATAATAAAGAAAACTTTCAACAAACAAGTAACAGAAGGAATTTCCTCAGCCTGGCAAAGAGCACTGACATTGTTAACATCATACCCAATGGCAAAAGACTGCAAATTGTTCCCTTAAAATCAGAAACAAGGCAAGTACCACCTTTATTCAACATAGTATTAGAGGTGCTATCCAGTGGAGTGAATATAAAATGGATACAGATTGGAGAGAAAGAAAGAAAACGGAATCTATTTGCCTGTGATATGATTGAATATGCATTTTTTGAACCCAAAAAAATCTACCAAAAAAAAAAAAAACTTTGAGACATAATCTGTGAATTTAGCAAATTCACAGGATTCAAGATCAACACACAAAATCACTCATATTTCTATATATTGTTGTTAAGTGCTGTAAGCTCATAGCAGCCCTCTATAGGGTTTCTGAGGAGCAAATGTTTGAACTGCCAACCTTGTGGTTAGCAGTCCAGTGCTTAACCTACAGTGCCACACCAGGACTCCTGTATATTAGCAATGAACAATTGGAAACTGAAATTTAAAACACAATACTTTTTTAAATAACGCCAAAAAAAAGAGAAGAAATACTTAGGTATAAGTGCAACAAAACATGTACAAGGGAGCCTCAAAAAGTTTGTGGAAAAATTAAATAGAAAGATAATGGAATTTTTCCATGAACTTTTCAAAGCCCCCTTATATAAGATCTGTGTTCAGAAAAAAATCAAAGAAAATACAAATAAATGAAGAGATATATCCTGTCTGTGTATTGGAGGACTCAACATAGTAAAGTTGTCAATTCTATCAAAACCGATCTGTAGCTTTAATGCAATTCCAGTAAGAGTTTTTACTTGGAATTTATTCAAAAGACATAGGAGGTAAAATAGTTAAAACGATTCTGAAAAACAATAAAGTTGTTAGAATCATACAACCTGATTTTAAATCTTACAAAATAATATAGTAAGAATTAAAATCAATAATCAAGACAATGTCTTGATTGAGAAGACAATTGTCAACTCTCAAGACAATATACTATTGGCAGAGGAAGAGAAACAAAAATCAATGGAACCAAATAGAGAACCCAGGAGTAGACTTACATAAGTGCAGCCAACTGATTTTTGACAGAGATGCAAAAGTAAGTCAATGGAAGAAGAACAGTCTTCTCAGCAAATGGTGCTGAAACAGCCAAGAACTGAAACTCAACCCTATACAAATATTAACACAAATGGATAGTAAATCTAAATGGAAAACTTAAAACTACAAAATTTGTACGAGAAAGCACATAGGGTAGGAGACACCTTCATGATTTAGGCTCAGGCTAGTTCTTAGACATGACACCCACGAAGTGTTTTGTTTTTTCCTTTTCATAGAAGAAAAAAAAATTGATCATTTTACTTCACAAAAATGAAAATTTTTGCTCTTTAAAAGGTCACATTAATAGGATGAAAAGACAAACTACAGACTGGTAGAAAATATTCAGAAATCAGATATCTAACAAAGGGCTTGGATCCAAAATCTATAAAGGACTCTCAGTATTCCGGGGATACTAAGGTCAGTGGGCATAACATAGTCCACAAAGACAATGTTCTACATCCTACTTTGGTGAGTAGTGACTGGGATTTTCAAAACTCGGAAGCAGCTATCTAAGGTGCAACTATCGATCTCTGCCCATCCAGAGCAAAGAGCGTGAAGAAAATCAAAGACACAAAGAAGCAATTAATCCAAAGAACTAATGGGCATGTGAATCTCTGCCATCACAACCCTGAGATCAGAAGAGCTAGATGGTGCCTGGTGACCACTGCCGATCATTCAGAAAGGGAGCACAATAGAGAGTGCTGAATAGAATGGCAGAAAAATGTGGAACAAAAGTCAAAATAATAAAAAACACCACACTTACTCATTCTACAGAGACTGGTGGAACCCACGAGACTATGACGCTTAAACTCACCTCACGCCAGGAACTAAACTTACCCCAGTATCTTTACATTCAGCCAAATGGTAGAACTATAAGGTGAACGGTAACTCTAGGTAGGTATGCACACCTTGGAACAATCAACCATATGAGAGATCAAAAGGGTAGTGTTTGCCCAGGGGTTAAGTTGAGAAGGCAAAAATGGATAGGGAAGAAAGACTGAAAGGGAATGGTAAACACGGGAAGAAGTGGAAAGAGTTTTGTTACACATGGGGATTGCAATCTGTCACAAAACACAATGTGTATGAATTGTGGAATGGAAAACCAATTTGCTCTGCAAACTTTCATCCAAACCATACACACACTAAAAAACAAACAAACAAACATACATTATACAGCTACAGCAATCAAAACAGCCAAGTACAACAATAGACACCTAGACCAATGGAATAAAATTGAGAGTCCAGAAATAAACCCACATATCTCTGTTCAGCTCGGTTTTGACATTGGATGGGAAAAGGGAGTCTCTTCAACAGATGTTGTGTTGTTGGTGTTTTTGTGTGCCATAGAGTCATTTCCATGTCCTTGTTGTTGTTGTTATGTGCCGTGGAGTCGGTTCCGACTCATAGTGACCCTGTACAGGGTTTCCGAAGCTGTAAATCTTTACGAGAGCAGAAAGCCTCATCTTTCTCCTGCGTAACAGCTGGTAGTTTTGAACTGCTGACCTTGCGGTTCACAGCCCAATTCGTAATCACTACGCTACCAGAGCTCCTTTCCTAGAGACCCTATATAGGGTTTCTGAGAGTGGCTAATGGCTGTGAACTGCCAACCATATGGTTCCCAGTCCAGTGTTTATTCTACAGTGCCACCCCAGGGCTCAACATACGGTGCTGGCAAAATTATATTTTCACATACAGAAAAACTAAACAGGATCCATGCCGTACACCATACAAAAAAAGTAAATTCAAAGTGGATTAAGGACCTAAATAAACATGCAAATTAAAACCACAGTGCAAATTAAAACCATAAACTTCTCAGAAGAGAACATCACTAGTGAGCTATCCTCACTATGAAAGATGCAACCGCCAATCATTCAAGATCAAAGGGGTGACATGTACCTAAGGACAAAGGTGAGAAGGGCTGGGAAGGTGGGAGGAAGGGAAATAGGAGCCAAGGGAGGGGCGAATGACTGTGGTCCCATGGAGAGGACTGCAGTCATTGGACCTAGTTTTTACTATAGATTGTTACTGTTGTTAAGTTCTGACTTATAGCGACCCTGTAGAGGGTTCCAAGAAGTAGCTGGTGGGTTTGAACCACCAACCTTGTGGTTAGCAGTCCAGTGCTGATCCTACAGCACCATACCAGGACTTGATCTTACATAATAACAAAAGCACAGACAGCAAAAGACAAAATAATAGATAAATCCTCAAAATACATAAATACAAAAAGTTATGTTCATCAAAAGATTTTACAAAAAAATGTGAAAAAACAAGCTGTCAACTGGAAGAAACCATATAGCTAATAAGAAGCTAATAATCCAAATTTATCTAAAATTTTGACAATTTAATAACAAAAAGACAAATAACCCAATCAAAATTTGGACAAAGGACTTGAATAGACATTTCACCAAACAGGATATTCAAATGGCCAGCTGAAACCTAAAAAGGTCATTAGCCATCAAAGAGATGCAAATCAAAAGTTCCTAAGATAAATTTTTATATCAGAAAATAACAAGTGTTGGCAAAGATGTGGGGTGATTGGAATCCTTACCCATTGCTGGTGGGAATACAAAGTGGCAGGGCCATTGTGGAAAACAGTGGCAGTTCTTCAAAACACTAAAAACAGAACTACCAAGTCTACAACCCACAACTGTCAGGAGAACAGAAGATTCTTGTTGAAAGAAAGACCTGCAGAAACCAGTGAACTGTTTGAATTTCAAGCAATCTATTTGCCTAGGAGGCATCAAGGTAAGAAAGTCAGCCCATCAGTGAAAACGCCCTTCTAGGACTGAAACTTAAAGGGATTCCGCTAACAGTCTAATAGGCTTGCTGGTGACCACCTGGGTCTATTTGCGAGTGGAAGTAGGGGAAATGCAGCAATGAAGGCATGGGCTGGCTTTGACTATGTTCCATTGACACCCTTTGACCCCGAAATGAGAGAGAAAAAAGGAAGGGCTGATAGGTCTGAAGTTTAACTCCTGAGGGGTAGGGCTGAGTGTGAAGCCACGAACTGGTCTGAAGTGGTGCAGAGAGGTGTTCGTGAACTCCCAAATGTGGAGCTAGTACCCACCAAGGTAGGTCATACCTTGGATGGCTAGCTGAACAGACCTTGGCCAGATGAAGATAAAGATGTTTGGTACTGTGAGCAAGTACAAATTGCTACAATTTGATGAACTGGACTTTTGCTCAAAATTTGGCTGAAAAATGGAAGGATTTTTCATGCCAAAGAATAAGCTTGTTTCTTCAATGTACTCAGTTGGTAGATACTAGCATTTTAGACACTACCAAAAATGGGGTGGGGTGGGGGGACTCTAAAGGCGTGAAACAAGTGGCTGGTTTACAAGCTTTCATGAGTGTATGTAGTTTCAGAGTGAGGGGCGTAAGGTAGAATCCCCACCGAGTAGTTTTCCTCTTTTCCAGCTGGATCTGGTGAAAGGGGATGATGGTGATAGAATTTTAGGATTAAATTGTGAGTAATTGTTAGCAGGATTCACTGTAATTGTCACAACTGGAATTGTAGAAGATGTATAACTAAAAGAAATGTATAGCTAGTCTTTCATTTCCGGAACATAGCTCTTAGGACCATCAAGAAGGAAGAGCATGAGTGGAGCGTGAGATCCTACCTAGAAAAATGATGGCAGCAGAGACGGTGACAGAGGCGGAGCAGCTGTGCACTCCAGGCCCACGGACTGCGTACAGTTGAGAGCCTGTGGCTTGTGACTTGCAGAATGTGCCTTTTGGACATTTAAATGAATATATTTTTTTTTGTTTTATATTTGTACATCAAATATTTTTTGCTTTGCAGCTGGAGACTTTAGATCCAGAGAGGGAGAGTGACTGTGTGCTGAAGACCTGGGGGGTACAGGGGAAGGATTGCATGGAGGGGATTGGAACCATGGCAATGAGA
>NW_006408552.1:893500-896362 GCF_000296735.1 Chrysochloris asiatica | reverse complement strand
AGGGAGGAAGTAGGATAACTGTTGTTGCAGGGAGGAGATTGTAATCATTGAGATGAAACAAAGTGTGTGATTTGTTGATTGCAAAGCTAATGATTTTGTCTGTAAACGTTCACTCAATTCACAATAAAAAATCATTAAAAAACAAAAACAAACCAGGTCTAGGTATGCCCCAGAGACTCGAGTGTAGAGACTCAGAGGCTTTATACACCAATGTTTGTGACAGCACTATATACAGTAAACAAAAAGTGGAGACACCCAAGTGGCCATCAACAGATGATGGATAAACAAACTGGAATATTTATACAATGGAGTGCTACTCAACCATGGCTACAGTGTGGATGCTACATTTATGGATGCAGCTTGAAGACAGTATCCTGAGTGAAATAAGCCAATCGCAAAAAGACAAATAATGGCCCCCACTTATATGAAAGGATAAAAACAGGCAACTTTATAAAGACCAAAGCTTATTGATAGTTATCCAGGTTAAGAGGGGGAATATGGGGAAGAGAGAGCGACTGATTATGAAGCACTGAATTTTGGTTGACATTGATGGAAAAAAATCACATTAAGGGTAGGATTACACAGCTGATTCTTGTAATGCTGTTCATAAGTTGTGGGGATGGTGGTTATGTGCCGTGGAGTCAGTTCCGACTCATAGTGACCGTGTATAGTGTTTCCAAGGCTGTCAATCTTTACGGGAGCAGAAAGCCTCATCTTTCTCCATGGAACAGCTGGTAATTTCGAACAGCTAACCTTGAGGTTAGCAGCCTGACTCGTAACCACTACGCTACTAGAGCTCACTGTCAACAAGTTGTACACCTGTGCAAAGATAAATTGGCAGCAATATGACAGATCTATTTACAATGACACAAAAAGAGAGAAGCTGCTGAAGTTGCTTCTTGTTGTTGGTTCTGACTCCCAACGACCCTGTATAGGGTTTCCAAGGCTTTAAATCTGGGAGGCAGCAGAGAGCCTCATGTTTTTCCTGCAGAGCAGCAAGCAGACTTGAGTAGTGGACTCTGTGGGTCTCAGTGCAGTGTTTTCTATATGGCGCCACTGTGCTGCTTATGTACCATCAGATGCCTCATGGAATTTGGTTCCTTGCTTTGGAGGTTTAGGGTCATGGGTTCATAGGCCAACCCAGTTAATTGGCCTAATAACATGTTAAGTGCTTTTGTTTTACCTCCAATTACATTGCATAGTTTCTGGGGTCTTAAAACCTTATTAGCAGCCATCAAAGACACAACAATTGGTTTCTGTTCACCTGGAGAACAGAGGAAGGAGAGTCAGGAGTGGGAGAAAGGATTAGAATATAGGTTACCAATTACCATTACTGAACATTTTGATCAAGATTCTATAGAAGACTTCTGATCAAAAGAGGGGGAAATGCAGAACAGAATTGCAAATTTTCATAGACTCCAGACTTCCTAGAGCCATGGAGTCTGGGTGAACCCCTGAAACTATTGCCTTGAGGTAATCTTTAAAACATAAACCAAAAGTATCTCCTGGAGTCTTCTTAAAATCAAATACTAGTTTAGCTTAACTAGTCAAGAATGTCTGCCTTGAAGATTGTGTTTTGTCAAGACCTCTCCCTTTTTGGAACTCTCCATCACTGACAACAGCAACTGGAAATGTAGGGGGCAGTGAGCTTATAGTAATGGGAGGAACAACTCAGCAAAGGAGGGTGAGAATGGTTACAGAACTCAGAGACTACTTATACAGACAATGTCACTGAATTATTGCCTTCACTTAGCCACAACACTGACATCTTGCCTATATTAAGCCTTCAAATTCACAAACACCTCGTTCCATTTCTTTAGGTCTTCTTCCATTTGTTTTATATTTTTCTATTCACAAGTCTTTCACCTTCCCAGTTAAATTTGTTCCTAAGTACTTTATTGGTATTTTTTCAGATACTATTATAAATGGAGTCCTGGTGTGGCGCTGTGGGTTGATGCGCTGGACTGCAAGGTTGGCTGTTCAAGCGGATCAGCCGCTCCTCAGAAGCCCTACACAGGGTCGCTATGGGTCAGAACCGACTCGACAGTACTCAACAACGAATTATAAATGGCAATGTTTCCTTAATTTCCTCTTCCACTTGTTCATGACTCATGTATTTAAAAACCTGTTTTTTGTGTTTTTGTTGTTGTTAAGTTTGACCTTGCACATCAAGCTGAACTTGTGATCTAGTGTTTATCCTACAACACCACACCAGGACTCCTAGGACTCCTTTTGTTGTTGTTAAGTGCCATTGAATCGATTCCGACCCATAGTAACCCTGTATAGGGTTTCCAAGGAGCAGCTGGTGAGCTTGAACCACCGACCTTGCAGTTCAAACGACTTTGCAGTCTGACGCATTAGCCCACAGCGCCACACTAGGTCTCCCAGGACTCCTTTAGTGGTATCTAAAAGTTAAGTGTATTGTTAATAAGACAGGTCATACACAAAAAGCAGAGTGTTGGTGTGTCGCTGTAGGATAAACACTGGACTACCAACTGCAAGGTCTGCGGTTCAAATCCTGTAGGCACTCCTTAGAAACCCTATACAGGATCGCTATGAGTTGACAGCACTTAACAGCAACAAAGAAGCCCTGAAAAGAGCCCTGGTGGCTCTGTAGGATAAGCACTGGATGGCTAATGGCAAGGTCAGTGGTTCAAACCCACCAGCCTGATACTCTGCAGAAGAAAACTGAGGCTTTCTGCTCCTGTAAAGATTTACAGCGTCAGGAACCATATGTAAATTTGCTACAAGTCAGAAACAACTAGATGGCAATGAGTTTGAGTTTCAGCATGGAGCCCTGGTGGTGCTGTGGGACAAGTGTTGGGTTGTTGACCACAAGATCGGTGGTTCAAACTCACCAGT
>NW_006408552.1:870740-873425 GCF_000296735.1 Chrysochloris asiatica | reverse complement strand
GACTCGGTGGCACATGACAACAACATATCTGGATTGGAGAGTCCTGGTATGGTGCTGTAGGATAAGCACAAGGTCGACGGTTCAAACTCACCACAGTCATTCCTTAGAAACCCTATACAGGGTTACTATGAGTCAGAAGCAACTCAAGGACACTGAACAACATCTAGATTGAGTGCTCGGCGGTGTTGTCACGTGTTGTAACCTCAGGTTGTTGTCAGCTGCTTTTGGTTCTCAATCCAAAGAACACTCGTTAGCATTTTGTGTAAAATTGGTCTGGTTGTTACAAATCAGTTTCTATTTATCAAGAAATAATCTAATCTCACCGTTGTATTTGAAGAACAGTTTTGCTGGGTATATGATTGGCAATTGTTTTCCTGCAGAGTTTGTATATGTCATCCCATTGCCTTCTTGCCAGTTAAGAAACCAGAACTTAGTCTTATTGGTTCTCTTTATAGGTAATTTTTCATTTTTCCTAGCTGCTCACAGGATTCTTTCCTTGTCTTTGATTTTGGAAAGTTTGATCATGATATGTCTTGGTGATTTTCTTTTGACATCTATCCTGTTTGGGGTTTGTTCAGATTCTTCTATGCTTATCTTTTCATCTTTTATGATAATAGGGATGTTTTCTTCCAACAATTTTCTCTGTGCTTGTTCCTTCCAGTTCTGGAGTAATTCCAATCACCTATGAGTTGTTTCTCTTTATGGTCCATATACCTCTTAGGTTTTTTTGGGTTTTTTTTTCGTTCTTTTTTCTGATTGTTCTTCTAGCGTACTAGTATTGAGAATTTATCTTCCTGCTCACTAATTTGGACTTGCATTTGCTTCACATCTACTCCTTTGCCCTTTCAATGTAATGTCCATTTCTGAGATCTTAATATTAATTTTCTGGATTTCCAATTGCAGGTTATGTATTGTTTCAAAATTTGCATTTATTTTGTGTGTTTGTCCTTGTAGTGCTTTCCTGAATTTTTATAAAGTTTTTATTGTGTTCTCCTTGCTTTCTGTCCTCCATCTTTCTACTGATCCTTTGGAGGTGCCTAATTATCATTTGTTTGAATTCTTTTTCAAATAGTTTCTCTACCTTTTCTTCCTTAGAATATTCTTCTGGCTCTGTATCTTGGTCATTTGTTTGAGGCTTCTCTTGTTTCTTCATTTCCTTGTGTGAGCTAAAATAGTCTATTGTGTCTGAGGCATTGTGGGATTATTGTATTTGTAAAAACAAACAGTGCAATTGTTGGACCAAGAGCGGAGAGATAGCTGGTATAGGCTGCTGCAATCCAAGGAGCTGACGAGGTGGTTGTGGACAGGATGTGACAGCAGAGCTCCTGGCCCTACATGGAGTTCCTGTGGGCCTCAGTGCTCTGTATGTTCAGGGCACTGTATCTGGAAGTAGTTTGTGGTGGCCCTTGATGGCGTGGGTTTCAGGGGCAGCATGACTGATTAAATGCTGGAGAAGAGCCTACCTGAATCCAGGCACCAAAGTGGCACAGCCAGTCCCCACCGCACACTCGCCTGGCTCCCAAGCACGTGGCTCTGAACTCTTAGAGCACAGGGTCTTTGCTGGGGGTGGATGAGGATGGGAAGTGGCCACACTTCTGGTCACCAGGGGAGTGTGGAGAAATAGAATAAATCCAACCTTTTCCATGGCTCGTGCAAATCTGCTCTGCCAGGCCTCCCTCTGCTGCCAAAGCTGTTCACAAAATGGTGGGTGGAGCCACATCTGGCCAGCTGTTCACCAGTCAGTCTCCCAGCAAGCACTCCATCCACCTCTATAGCCTTTGTTCTGAAGTTCAGGGTGCCAGCATTTTCATCTGTGTCAGGTTCATTCGGTCTCCTGTATTCTTGTTGTAGATGGAGTCCTGGTGTGGTGCTGCCGGATAATGAGCTGGATTGCAAGGTCATTTGAACTGCAAGGTAGGTGGTTCAAACTCAACCGAGGCTCCTTGGAAATGCTATGCAGGGTTGGTATGAGTCAGAACTGACTTGATGGCACTTAAGAACAACAACATCCTTACTGTCAAGGGTCTGTGTAATGCGTCTCCCAAGTCTGCCATCTTGCCCAAATCATGAACCTAATTCTTATCCCTCATGAAGTTAGACAACCCATGCTGCTTGGCTTTGGTGAAGTCACTACGTTGTTCACACTGTGCCCTTGTTGTGGCAGCGCGAGTCAGAAAGAACTTATCTCGGAAAACTTAAAAGAGCAAAGTTTATTGCCGGCGGCCAGAGTGTCAGCTCAAGCCCCAATCACTCTGACCTGGAAGTGAGGAGGGGAACAGGGTTTTATACAAAAACACAGAGCGATTAGAACACACAGACTTGTCTTGTCAGCTGGGGTGGTAAATTCCAGCAGATCCTTATCCTGTAAATGGGAATAAACCCTTGGTTTATATGGTTATATGGATGGGCTAAGTTTTATCCTGTTTGTTCAGGTGTCCTTGGGTCATTCTGCCCTTCAAGGTTTTTCTTTAAGAAGTTCATTATTTTTCCATATGGTGAAGTGGGGGGCAGGGGGAGTAGGATGAACTATGCTATAATATTTCAAATGGCAAATGGGGGCTGTTAGTTATACTATAATATTTCAAACAGGGGTTGTTAGTTATACTATTTCAAATGGGAGCTATTAGTTATAGTACAATATTTCAAATGGGGGCTATTAGTTATACTATAACATTTCCCCCTCTA
>NW_006408552.1:858769-869960 GCF_000296735.1 Chrysochloris asiatica | reverse complement strand
AACAAAACCAGCAAATATTTAATTCCTCTGCTTGGGAGCATCTGCATGAAATCAACCTGTTAAATTTCAGGGGCTTGTTTACCTTGATATTGATGCAGAATGCCTGTCTTGGGATTGTTCTTGAGGCAGGGAACCTTTAAAGCTAGTATCTTGAGTGATTTTTTTTTTTGTGAAAATTTCTTTCCCTAGAGCCGGGGCCTAATGAACCAAGTCAGGGCCTCTTTCCTGTTAGTGGGTCATTTCATGGACTCATTTAAGAAGGGGCTAGTTTCACTGGATCAGAACCATTCTATTAAAAAGCCATTTACTTTTTAACTTTTAACTTCTCAAAACCAGAACAATTCTATTGTATTTACTTTTCATCCTTTAACCCCTCTCTCCAATCCTTCTGCCTCAGTTCTACTCAGTTCCTCTGGGTACACATTCAGTTTTTATTGCCAACATTTCTAATGCCCTAGTCAGTGCAATCAGTTCAGCTTTTTAAGCTGAGATCCCCAGCAGGAGGGCTATTGCCTCTACCTGGTCTTGTAAGATTACTATTACACACCCTGCTATCGGAGCCCCTTTTTCCATGTAACTACTTCTGTTCACGAATAACATCTAGTCCACCAGATATAGTCAAATAGGTCAGGTTGGCTGAAGAATACTTGGTCAATGATTTCATTTCATACAATCATGGTTCAGCCCTCCAGTTGCCACATCAGGGAGGATGATGGCTGGTTTAGTCGCCCCAAAATTCACAGGGTAATATTTGGATTGTCCAGTAAAATAGCCTGGTATTGCCTATCTGTCTTGTTGTGAGCCATAGGCTTCCCTTTTTTGTAGCAGGGAGACGACTTGATGGGGACAGGGACATCTGAGAGGATATTGGGTTTGTATGCGTGTGTGTGGGATGGTCAGTTTCCAGGTTTTAATCAGACCTTGATGGGGGAACGGCGATGCTTGGTGGCTCGTTCAGGTTCTGCTAGTCCACAGGAGGGGTTTACACCTGATTGTCGATTTCCTCAGGCCAATGTGATTGGCTTCCTGAGTTTGAATCAGTAATTGCCAGCCATGCTCATGAGGAACCTCCATCTACAGACTTTTGGTTTCAGGAAGTTGTTTGAACATGTAACTTTGGAAGCAGGTCCTGGCCCAGTAAGGGGACTAGGCAGTTATTATTATTATTATTATTATTATTTCCCCAATGAAGCAGTCTAGGGGTTTCAGGAAGAACTGGTCTTCAGGCCTCCCTGAGATCTCAGTCACTATTATTGAATGGAATGATAACAGTCTGTCTCCCATTGTTATTTTTAGCTGAGGTCCTGGGGGTGGGGGCTATAGGGGTGGCAGAGGTTGATGTCAAATCATGCTGGGTCTCCGTACCCCCTGACACTGTTAGTCTTTTGTAGACAATGAAACTTGTTAAACCATCTGTTGAGTTGGATTGGCTTTTTCTCCAGATCCTCCCCTGAGATTTGGGCATTTATTTTCCCAGTGTCCAGCTTTTTGCAATAGGTACATCGGTCCTTGTTTAAGGTTCTTTTTCCTTTTAGGGGTCCTCCCTGGGGCCCCACAGGCTTACCTCTAGTGGTCTTTTAGGGAGACAGTTACTGCCTGAGACTTCTCGTGTTCTTGGCTATTAAATACCTACCTCGAAGGTGATGTTCACCAGCTGGGATGGATTCATGCCAATCACCCTGTTGAATTTCTGCCATTTCTTTCTAATACCCAGGGTGCTTTGGGAAATAAAAATCATGTTAACCATTTGGGTATTTGCTGAGTCTTAGGCTCAAAACCTGTGTTAACTTATATTAATCCTGGTAGATTCATTTAAAGAATTCAGAGGCGTCCTCAGTTGGCTTCTGCTGAACTGCCCATACCATGTTCAAGTTCTTTGGTTTAAGAACTCCCATTTTCAGACCTCTGAGAATGCACTTTTTATAGTGCTCTAGTTGTGGCAGGTCCAGTTAGATTTCAATGTGTGTTAGCTAGAGGAATTGTCTTGACTGGGGCAAGGGTCCTGTTCAGGTTTTTCTTCCCCCCATGGATGCATGCTGTTTCGTCCCATGCCTTACTTATCTCAGACCAGCCTTTTTAGTTGCTGCTCAGGAGCATTGTCAACAGAGCCTGAATATCTGCCCAGTTAGGATGATGGGTAGCAAAATAGTGGTTATTAAATTTGTTATTTTGGTTGAATCATCCTGGTGTGGCACTGTGGGTCAGTGCGCCAGACTACCAAGTCAGTCTGAACCGCAAGGTCAGTGATTCAAGCTCACCAGTCACTCCTTGGAAAACTCACACAGGATCACCATGAGTCAGAACCCACCCAACAGCACTGAACAATAACATCTCAATAAGAAGGTTTTGAATTTTTCCTATTTAATAAGTCCAAGATAGAGAAAGCAGCATGTGCCCAGTAATATCCTGCAACTTGCCCTTCCATATTCATTTTTATGGGCATCTGCAGAGAGGGGGTATTGTCTTGTAGAGAAATCACTTCTAAACTGCTTTCCTCAGAGGTTGAATAGGGCCTGGCAGGTTCACTAGGTCAAGTTATACTTTTCCTTAATGGCAGCTGCTGGTGTACTAGGAGTTGTAATAAGACAGTGTTACAATCAAAAGCTATATTTCAAAATAAGTAATTATTCATCTCTTTGTATATTCACATACAGGCCTGCTTAGAACTGCTTTCACCTAATACTCATCTGTATTCATTTTTCCTCTGCATGGCTTTTATAACTTTCTGCATTTCTATTGCCAGATCCTGGTCATCTATTTGTATGCAGCAGTTAGCAAAATTAAACTTTTCACTAACCCCTCTTCCCTCCACAGCCAGTATACGGCTAATTTATTTTGATAGATGGCATTTCACATCTGGGTCTGTTGGCATGCAGGAAGGGTTAGGGTCACCCCAGTTCCATTGATGAAAGATTCCATTACTTAGGAGGGTACCCTCACATTTATAGCAACTATAGAGGAGTCCTGGTGTGGCACTGTGGGTTAATTCACCAGACTGCAAAGCTGTTTGAACTGCAAGGTCGGCGGTTCAAGCTCACCAACTGCTCCTTGGAAACACTATGCAGGATTGCTATGGGTCGGAATGGACTCGACGGCCCTTCACAACAACAACCATATAAGAGTAGTGTGGTTACTGTTTGGCCCACCTTGGTGGTGTGGGTGTATAGATTACACAGATTTCTCCCTTTCCCACACCCCAAAGTCTAATTAAAATGAGTCCCACGGTGGATATCCTCATGCTTCAGCCATGCATAGACCAGCCAGCTCCCGGTTTGTGGCTGAAGCAGGGTGGGTTGTACGTCTCATTGTTACCTTGTAAGGATCCCTGGTAGCGTAGTGGTTACGAATCGGGCTGTGAACCTTAAGGTCAGCAGTTCAAAACTACCAGCTGCTCCACAGGAGAAAGATGAGGCTTTCTGCTCCCGTAAAGATTTACAGCCTTGGAAACCCTGTACAGGGTCGCTATGAGTCAGAACCAACTCGATGGCACTTAAAAACAACAAAGGGTTGGTAAGGGCCTGGGGCTTTTCAGTAAAGCTGGGCTTCTGTCCCTTTCAGGATGTAAACCAGGAAGGGGTAGTTTCAGAGTGGCTGGAGGCTGGGGTGTTTCTGAGGCCTGATTCGAGCTAGGAGCACAGGCGATGTGTGAGGAGAGAGGAAGGGGAATAGGATCTGAGACCTGAGGAGGAGAAATGGACTGGAAGGGGAGCAGGAGGGTTGTTATAAGGAGGAGAAATCAATGGCAGAGTCCCCTGGGTCTTAGAGGACTGCGGGGGTGGATGGGTGGAGGGGAGTTTGGGGAGTTGTGATGGGTGGTACCGTCTGGCACCACGTGATGAGAGTGACAGAAGCTTATGAGACTATTTGTTCCTGAGGGCACATTGGCCGACCCAGGGAGTCTTAGCGATTTGGAGCCAAGATATTGGACCGGGTGGCTCAGTTTTCCAATGATAACTTCACATACAGCAATGGCATGGCAGAGGTCCAGGGTCCCAGAGTCTGGCCAGTTATTTTGTAAGGAAGGCCATTTAATTTGACAAAGAGTTCGGAGCCTAGGGGGTCATGGGTCATCATAATCTTCTGAGAAGCCCTTGGAAAAGTTTTTTTTAACATGCAGTCAAGGACAGTGCCTCAAGACCAAGACTGACCCATGGCAAGTGGTAAGGGAACAGGAGGAAAACTATTAAGAGGAGAAAAGGACAGAGCAAATAAAAATGTACTTAGTCCAGAGAGTGGTGACAGGTGGTCCCCTGGAGGAGGAGGTCATCTAAAAAGGTCAAAAATTCCCTGCCGCTTTGGAAGACACACAGAGGTGAGGCCTGGAGTTTGTGGAGGATAGAAGATAAAAAGGGTTGAAATCGGTCTAGGCAGAGATGGGACACTGAAGACAGGCAAGGCTCGGGGGAGATACTGAGCCCTGAAAAGGCAAAGGATGATGGGAAAGAAACAGATAGCTAAGAGTAGCTTGGAGAGATAGGAGAGATAGAGTAAGACCAGGCTTACACATCAGGGGACACTTTTCAGAGGCCTAAGGAGCTCTGGTTTCGAAACTACCAGCCGCTCTGCGGGAGAAAAATGAGGCTTTCTACTCCCGTAAAGATTTACACCCTCGGAAACCCTGTACTGGGTCGCTATGGGTCGGAACTGACTCGATGGCACTTAACAACAACAACAACAACAAGGAGCTCTGGTAGCGTCGTGGTTACGAATCGGGCTGCTAACCTCAAGGTCGGCAGTTCAAAACTCCCAGCCATTCCATAGGAGAAACATGAGGCGTTCTGCTCCCATAAAGATCTACAGCCTCAGAAACCCTGGGCAGGGTCACTGTGAGTCAGAACCAACTCCATGGTACTTAATAACAACAACAAAGCAAGAATGGCAATGATAGGAAGACAGACAAGGAACTTCATTGTGAGGCAGAATGAGAAGTCCATTAAAGACAAAAGAATATAAGACATAGGTTACTGGGGACGGGGTTCTCATTCAGTTGCCAGCCTGGCTGCATCCCTCTTGGGAGCTTAGGTCCATCTTGGCTAAGGTGCTCCTGTGATCCCGGGCCAGGTCAGCCTCCCACAGGGAGGTGAGTCACCGTTATACCTTATGACACGACCACGGAACCGCAGGTGGAGCCGCACAGACCAGATCCCTGCAAGCAGGAACCAGCTCCACACATGAGAACAATCAGGCATCCATTCACACAGACAATGAGAGACATATAAATGCTAAGTAGATGTGGTGACAGAACAGATACAGACAGGTAGACTTGTGTGTCCACAGTTAGGTGGACCAAAGTCCCAGGTCAGGCGGACCGAAGTCCCAGAAAAATTCCCATTTGCATCCGAACAATGGGAATTTCGATTAACAGAAAAGAGTCTGGACTCACCAGAAAGACCAGGACAGGACTTGGCTCTTCCGAGTTGATAAGACTTGCGTCCACTCCGTGCGGGTCAGCCTGAGAACCGTGGGAGAAGCCTTTGAACATCTTCAGGTGGCACCTCTCCTTCCCTGGGCCTTTGGGCCGGCCCGCCCGGAGGGAGGCTGGTGAAATTAAGGTAAAAAGGCTAGACTGACATCTCGCTGGGGCCTCCAAAATGTTGTGGCAGAACATTTTGTGTCAGAAAGAACTTATCTCAGAAAACTTAACGAGCAAAGTTTATTGCCAGCGGCCAGAGTGTCAGCTCAAGCCCAAATCACTCTGACCCCGAAGTGAGGAGGGGAACAGGGTTTCATACAAGAAACACAGAGTGCTTAAAACCAACAGACTTGTCTTGTCAGCCGGGGTGGTAAATTCCAGCAGACCCTTATCCTGTAAGTGGGAGTAAACCCACCAATAAACCCTTATCTTGTTTGTATGGATGGGCTAAGTTTTATCCCATTTGTTCAGGTGTCCTTGGGTCATTCTGGCCTTCAAGGTTTCTCTGTAAGAAGTTTATTATTTTTCCATAGGGTGAGGTGGAGGGAAAGGGGAGCAGGGTGAACTATGCTATAATATTTCAAATGGTGAATGGGGGCTGTTAGTTATACTATAATATCTTTGTTTTACAAATGTTGACATCTAGCCACATATAAAAGTTGACAATTTAAAAAGGCAGAATCTGGCTTTTTTGTTTTAACTTGAGACCTCTGTTTTATCTTGATTAATCATCTAACTGAATCTCTGTGTTTAGCTCAAAAGGTGGCAAATTTAAAACAACATTAGACCAAGACATTTTACAGTGTAGCACTTGAATAAACAAAAGTATTTTAGGTCCAAGGGATTTCTTCATAATTCCGTCTGGGAGATTCCTAGTTCAGATTTCATTGTTTCCTTTCTCAAGGAGTACATTAATACAATTCTGTTCCCATACTGTCGTCAGAAACAGCATTCTCACTTTAGAGCTGGGGAGAGTAAATGGTCTGCAATCACGTCAGTCTTCATACTGGGGTCTACCCTTTGACATGCTGCATCCACAGTGGATTCTAGTCTCAGATCCAACACAGACTTTCACAGAAGCATCTGAGGCCCTCAACTAAAGTTTCACTACACTTCTTTTTCAACTAGCAATTCAAAATCCTGTTCTCACATCAGTCTAGACGGTCATTCTTCCCAAACCTGTACACACTTTTTCTGTCAGTTGCCACTGAGTAGAACTGAGAGCTCTAGGAATAGATTGTCAGGTCTTCTTTCCTGCCTGGGTTTGAACTGCCAACCTTCTGGTTAGTAAGTGGGCATTTGATTAGCCATTATACCTCCCTGGAACTCTTAGGCTTTTCCCAAATCTTCTCATATTACACCCTTCTCTTCAAGTCAGCTCAGGCCACTAGGGTCCCTGACTGCTCCCACCCCTACCTTCCTCCCTGGACCATTTCGTCACCACAGTTTGTTGTTGTTGTTCAGTGCCATCGAGTCGGTTCAGACTCATAGTGACCCTACATAGGGTTTCCGAGGAGAGGCTGGTGGGTGTGAACCGCAGACCTTTAGGTTTAAATTTACCTTGCAGTCTAGTGCATTCTCCTGTAGTGCCACACCAGGACTCCGGCAGAGTTTATGACCTCACATTTGTTTATTCAGATGTTAGGCTGCTTGTAACTTCAACACATCCAGAAGATAACTCCAATCTAGAAAAGTCAACCAACCAACAAACATCAAAAGCTTGTGAGTCAGAAGAAAAGAGATGCATTAAGCTTAAGAGTTTTATTTGGGGAGCAAGAGTTTTCAGGTTCAAACTTGGGGGTTCTGTGGATATATTTTCTCCCATACAGTCTTCACAGTCCTGAATATTCTGCTTCAACAATTAGATGAGCTAACTTTTGTGGAGTGTTTTCCTTGAGCCAAGCACAGTGCTAAGTGCTTTAACATACAAAGCACTCTGGATAGAAGTTCACTTAGCTTGCCCAAGGCCAAGGATGGGACCAGCACGGACTCGCCTTACCGCAGCACTCTGCAGCCTGTAGGCCAGCAGCTTGGCTGACAACCCTGAAGCAGGAAAGTCAAAGGAAATAAGAGAACAGACCCGAAAACTACAAGTGCACAGAAGCATGGGGCTACTTAGTGCAGGAACAAAGAGCTTCAAGGTTGCTCCGGAAGTGCATGTTCTATGAAGGCACGACACAAGGGACTCAAGTCCTCAGTCATGAACAGACCTGGCTGTCATGAGAAGGATCACATTGTGTTTGGTAACAGCTGTTTTAGAAATTGGGGAAGAAGAGTCTATATTCTAGAAGGATAGCCGAAGAGAATGACAAAAACACACAGAGAACATTTCCATCTTAAACATTTCTGTAATCCAGAGAAGTTATCCCTGAAAACCTCTCATTTAAACAAACGAGGTTTCAGTCTAATGTCCCATATTTGCATAGTCATCTGTCCCTTTTCAAGGAGCCCTGTTGGCAGTGGTTAAAGTGACTGGCTGCTAACCAAAAGGTTAGTGGTTCAAACCTACCAGCTGCTCTGCAGAGAAAGCTGGGGCCATCTAAAGATTTACAGCCTTGGAAACCCTATGGGTCACTATGAGTCAGAATCAACTCTCCAGCAGTGGGTATTCTGCGGTTGTCTCTTCAAAGCCTTTCCCATTCTTACAGCCATCAAGAAAGGCTGTGGAGTGAAGCTGTGGTGCTGGGCGATGGGAATATCAGCAATATGCCTCTCTATGCAACACTTCATTGTGCTCATGCAGAACCTGTACATAGACCAAGAGACAATGGTTCAAACAGAGCAAGGAATACTACGTGGTTCAATGTAGGAGACCGCAATCACTGAGATGTTGAGGCCCTGTGTCATGGATGAAAATCCTACACGATGGCTCCACTCAGGATGGCTAGCCAGGGACCCTGAGGGCTCAAGGAAGTAACCTCTGGACGTCCCGGGTTCATTGGCTTTTATGAACTCACTGTTGGGCTAGCTCTGTGTAATTTCCTTTAGTCCTATTAATTCATTCTATGCTCCGAACTCCAGTAATTGTAGCTTCTGAGAAAATGGTTTCTTATGTGCCTCTCTTAATGTCTCTACTGTGTTGGCAGTGCTTAAGGTTCTAGGAACAAATCTCTCTGAGGAACAAACTCTGGCCACCTGGCAAACATAGCAAAACTGTTCTTTATCAGATTATTCAGTTATGTTTGATATTAGCTTAATACATGAGCCCTTGATACCCATGGACAAATATTAAAACAAAAACCTCTCCTAAAGCCGAGGCTGTAAAAAGTTCCAAAGTCAAGTTTCCCCCAAGGAGTTCACCCAAAGTAGATTGGCGACTTACAGGTTTTTGTTCAAAGAATAATGGTTGTCAGCCTTCTCAGATCATCCCCAGGTGCAGACCATTAACATAGGCATCCTCCTTCCTCCTACAAGCCTCGGCCAGGTAGCTGAAACAGCTGGATTCCTTTCAGACCTTTTGAATCCTTTTCTCACTGAAGATTAGGTGCTACAGGTATGTTAATTAGCCTTGAGAAACCTCGAGTTGCTGCCTTGGGATTTGAATCTACAAAGTACTAAATTATATAACAATTTGCTTGAATTTCTAGAAAATTAAGGATGTTAGATTATCTAGACAATTTGTGATGTATGTTTTAGAATTTGTTCCTATAAATCATTGTGTCCTGTTTTGAATGATTAATCACATTTCACTTCTGTACCCTGCCTTAATAATCCCCGCCTTCCTTTGTGTAAAGCTCCTCCCTGAAATAAAAAGGAGGCGCAGACTGAAGCCCGCATGCGATGCGTTATGGCTTGCAGCGCATGCATTGCAGTTGGTAAGGCATTGCATACTGCCTGCATAGCCATGATGTTTACAATGCAGGATCTGTCTGATGCCAGTGTTGCATCCACTCTGGTCTCGGGGTGTCTTCTTGTCTCTCTTGTTGTGTCTTTGTGTGTACTCTTTATCTGTCTCTGTCGCCACCAGATCTCCCAACTTCGTGAACAAAACTCTCATGTCGAGGCTGGTTCTCGACAGTTCAAAATCAGAAAAGGGCTGCCTCTGGGTTGTGTCCTTTCACCAGACTGATCAATCTGTATGCTGAGCAAATCACGTGAGAAGCTGGACTATCTGAAGAACTTGGCATCAGGGTTGGAGGAAGGCTCATAACATACCTGTGGTAATCAGGTGACATAAACTTGCTGGCTGAAAGCAAAGAAGACTTGGGCGTACTTGCTGATGAAGATCAAAGAATACAGCCTTCAGTATGGATTACAACCTAATGTAAAGAAAACAAAAACCCTCACAACTGAACCAACAAACATGATAAATGAAGAAAATATTGACGTTGTCAAGGATTACACTTTACTTGGATCTATAATCAACACTCCACCACTTGTCATACTGAGGTAGCTTACGTGTTGCTGTGATGGTAAAACTATGCCACAGGTTTTTTTAAATACCAGCACGGTTACCCATGGTGAAAGGGTTTCAGTGGAGCTTCCAGACCAAGACAGGCTAGGAAGAAGAAGATGCAGACCACTTCTGAACGCTTTTTGTTGTTGATAAGGTGCTGTCGAGTCAGTTCCAGCTCATAGTAACCCTATATAGGGTTTCCAAGAAGCAGCTAGTGGGTTTGAACTGCCAACCTTGAGGTTAGCAGCTCTGTGCTTATCCTACAGTGGCACACCAGGAGTCTGAATGCTTAGCCACTGAAAAAACTTATGAATAGCCAAAGAACATTGGCAGATATAGTGCCAGAAGATGAACCCCTCAGGTTGGAGGATACTCAAAATATGACTGAGGAAGAGCTGCCTCCTCAAAGTAGTTAATCGTCAGGATGCGAATGGAGTAAAGCCCTTGGTAAGTTCGTTTGTTGATGGGGCACAACTCAAAACAGGGGGAACAAACAAGATGGCGGATCGGGTGGAAGTACAGTAAAGAAGCTCCACCAACAATAACACAGAATACCCGACCAAGCAGGCTCAGGGGCTGGTCCCAGAACTCTGAACCACATATAAAGGAATATTTAGAAGGTTGGAAGGCTTACAGCTAGGGGAATTTGGGGCAGAAGCAAGAAATCTGTAGCTTTCTAATTCGAGACGCTCAGCTGCTCAAGGAGCTGCCATCTTGGGTGAGACCAAGCGGGGGAAGGATCGGAGTGGCCACAGACGCCTGGTAGAATTGCAGAGATAAAGGTGTGGACATTCTTATCTTTTGGTATCTGTTCATTGGTCCCTTGCTGTCTGCGCACCTCCATTCTGGTTTCTATAGGGGTGCCTGAGCTAGTGGGTACTCTAGCCCCACCCTCAGAGGGTTCTACTACACATGCACACAGATCTCCTTGAAATTTCAAGAGACAGTTTCCAATTAAAACCAAACGGCCACAGCCGGCCCTGAACTGTTTACAACTAGAAAAAAGGCCTTAACGGGGATTGTGGAGCAGGACAAGCAGACAAAAAAGGAAATAGGCTGAAAATTAAATCCTAAGGTATGTCAAAACAACCAATAGCGGCATCTTGAAATTTCTCAAAAAGAAGAGGGAAAAGGGAAGCTCATTTCCTGATCACATCTACCTTGAGACAATCAGAAAGCATAAAAAAAAATACCAAAATACATACCCATTTGAGTATTAAGGCCACAGATAAACTCTGAAGATGCCCAAAAAACAGAAGCAGATGACCATATCTGCACATGTCCAGAAATGAGATAAAGTGACTGAGGCAAATGAGCTGGAAGTAGACCTAAACTCCATACTGGAAGATGGGCAGGCTTTGGAAATGCCTGAGAAGGAATTC
>NW_006408552.1:855486-856483 GCF_000296735.1 Chrysochloris asiatica | reverse complement strand
GATGGTACATGGAGGGGATTATAATCATTGTAATGAAACAAGGTATATGATTTGTTGATGTAAAACTGATAATATGCCCTGTAAACTTTCACTCAATCTACAATTAAAACCTTAAAAAAAAAAAAAAAAAACCCAGCTGCAAACACTCATTAATAATCGGATCATGGGATGTACAAAGTATGACTTTAGGCAAATTGAAAGTTGTCACAAATGAAATGGGATGCATAAAGATTGATATCCTAGGCATTGATGAGTTAAAACGGACTGGTATTGACCATTTTGAATCAGACAATCATATGATTTACTATGCAGGGAATGACAAATTCAAGAGGAATGGAGTCACATTTACTGTTAAAAAGAATATTTCAAGATCTGTCTTGAAGTAGAGTGCTGCCTGTGATCGGATAATATCCACACACTTAAAAGGAAGACCAGTTAATATCACTAAACTCAAGTTTATGCACCAACAACTAGAGCCAGTGATGATGAAATTGAATTCTACCAACTTCTTCAGTGTGACATTGATCAAACATGCAATCAGGATGTACTGATATGACTGGTGACTGGAATGTGAAGATAGGAAACAAAGAAGAAGGATCTGTATGATGCTGGAGACTGCATGATAGAATTTTGCAAGATTTACTCATTGCAAATACATTTTTTAAACAACATACAAGGTGACTATGCATATGCAGCTCACTAGATGGAATACACAGGAATTAAACTGACTATAGCTGCAGGAAAAGACCGTGGAAAAGCTCAGTAGCACCAGCCAAAACAAGGTCAGGTGCAGACTGCAGAACAGACCCTTAGTTGCTAACATGCAAGTTAAGACTGCAATGAAGAAAATTAAAACAAGTCCATGAGAACCAAAATATTACCTTGAATATATCCCACCTGATATTTGGGAAAACTGGAAGTGGTCAAAAATGAAATGGAACGCATAAACATCGATATCTTAGGCATTAGTGAGTTAAAATGGACTGGTATTGGTCAT
>NW_006408552.1:851113-852746 GCF_000296735.1 Chrysochloris asiatica | reverse complement strand
AGACACTAATGATTGAAGACCAGAACAGTTGTGGGATGACATCAAGAACATCATACAGAAAGAAGCAAAAGGTCATTAAAAAGAGAGGAAAGAAAGATGTCAGAAGAGACTATGAAATTGTTCTTCAGCATAGAGATGCTAAAGCAAATGGAAGACATGAAGACATAAAAGAACTAAACAGAAAAATTCAAAGGGCAGCCCAAGAAGACAGTCAAATATTATAATGAAATGTACAAAGGGTGGAGTTAGAAAATTGAACGGGAAGAACACATTCAGCATTTCTCAAGAGGAAGAACAAAGGCAAACCTTAACTCACAGTATTAAAAGGTTCTATGGGCAAAGTATGAACTTCTGGTGTGGTGCTGTTGGGTCAGCATTGGACTGCAAACCACAGGATCAGCAGTTCAAACCCATCAGCTGCTCCTTGGAAACCCTATAGAGGGTTGCTAGGAGTTGGAACTTACTTGATGGCACTTAACACTAAAAGCAACATGGGCAAAATATTATGCAGAAAGCATAAAAAGAAGACAGAAGGTATACACAGAATCACTGTACCAAAAATAAATTGTAGATGTTCAGCCATTTCAAGAGGTAGCATATGATCAAAAACCAGGGGTACTGGGAAACTTCTGGCAAGATGGCAGACTAGGCAGACGCTCTACACAGACCCTCTACAACAAATCTACAGAGACAAATGAAACAGACACAGATGAGATTCCCAGAACTCTGAACTTCAGAGGAAAGGTTAGAGAAGTGGACTGAGTGCTTGCTGGGAGGAGAAGCTCAGTGGGGATGGCGAGAGAGAGGGAGACAGCTGGCTAGACACAGCACAACCATCTGGAACTTTTGTGAGTAGCTTTGGCCACAAAAGTTGGCCTGGCAGAACGCAGATTCACACAGGTGATGGGAAAGGAGACAGCAATGGTGCCCATACAGCCCAGCCACAGCCATAGCTCCAACTACTGGGCAAGAGCCAATTGTTGTTAAGTACTGTCAAAACAGTTCCGACCCCTCCTATAGCACCTGATCTATGATAGACAGAAACCCACCCTAAAATGAAGTACATGAATGGTGAATGGAAAATAGTGCACACGCTTCCATTCTCTAACTACATCCATAGGAGACAGTGGCAAGAGCCTAAGAACACACCAACATACAGTCATCAATTTAATACAAACACGACAACACCCCGATGTCCTGAAACAACAGACAATTTTAGTTCACAGCAAGAAATAAAAGAGAATGGCTAAAATTACCAAGATGCAGAGCCAGAAAACATTTCTGAGGAAGAAAAGGTAATGGCACTAACCAAAAAATAATGCAAAAGAATGATATTTAGATATTTTCAAATGATTTGACAGGAAAATCAAGATACAAATAGCAAGAAGAACACAGAAAAAAACTTTGGAAGAGTTCAGGAAAACATTATAAGAACAAACAGACAAAATAAATGCAAATTTTGAAACAATACAAAACCTTCAGTTAGAAATCCAAAAGATGAATGTTAAGATTTCACAAATGGACAGTACATTGAAACAACAAAGGAATATATTTAAACCAATGGAAACTTGAATTAGTGAATTTGAAGAGAAATCTCTCAATACTAATATGCTAGAAAAACTATCAGAACAAA
>NW_006408552.1:848633-849883 GCF_000296735.1 Chrysochloris asiatica | reverse complement strand
CAGCCCGATTCGTAACCAAACCTGTAAGACTGAAAATAGAGAACCAGAGATATCGAGATATAATGAAGTCAACTACCAAGCAAAAAAAGGGAATAGTGTAGACACAGAACTTCCAAATGGCAAGGAAGCCAAGTCGGTTTCAAGATAAAACAGTTTTACGTAGGGGGAGGGAGGGGAATGGTAATAAGTTACATGGTAACCTCAAAGAAAATTAATATACCTTCACATCAAAGTAAAAAAGAGGAAAATCAGAAAGATTTAGTAAACATTAACACATCAGAAATGAAAACGACAAGCAAACCTATACACAAAATGAACTCACTGCAGAAAATTATGTACAAAAAGGAAAACAATATCACCACACACGTGCACACACAAAAGCCACAGCAAAATGACAGCAATTAATTCATACCTATCAATAATTACAATGATTGTCAATAGATTAAATGCACCAGTCAAGAGACAGAGATGAACAGAATGGATAAGAAAACAGGATCCTTCAATATACTGTCTAAAGAGAAACTTCAGAAAGATGGAGGCAGCCTCAGTGCCCATAAACAGAAGAATGGTTAAACAAACTTTGCTACATCACACAATGGAATAGTAAGCAATGTTGGAGAATAACAATGAGTCTGAAACACCTCACACGTAGATGAATTTGGAGGATATTATGCTGAGTGAAATTAGTCAATCACAAAAGGACAAATATTGTATGAGAATACTGCTGTAAAAAGTTTAAAGTTTTTCTTGATAAAAGAAACATTCTATTATGGTTTGGGGAGGGAGGGCGGAAGTAGAGGGGAGAGGAAAAATTCTTCAAGGGCTAGAGGGCAGACACATAGTATGTGTGATGGGGCAACCAATAGGGTTAGCATAGAAAAATGAGGGTAGCAGGAGACACAGGGAGGAATGCAAGAGTTAAAATGACACAGAGGGCTAGAGCTGAGAGTGAAGCATCCAGCTGATATGAAGTAAGGGAGGTGCACAAGAACACCCAAACTTGCAGATAGTACCCATTTGACCTAGCCTTGATGGCTTGATAATCAGAACTCGACTAGAGGAAGTTAAAAAAAAAAAGAAAAAAACACCACCAACAATTTTTGATAAAGGAAATGAGGATAAATTGCTACTATCTGATGAACTTGACCTATACTTATGGAGGTGGTGGTGGTGGTAAAGTACCGTGGAGTTGGTTCCAACTCATAGTGACCCTGCACAGGGTTTCCGAGGCTGTAAATCTTTACGGGAGC
>NW_006408552.1:845107-847818 GCF_000296735.1 Chrysochloris asiatica | reverse complement strand
CAGTTAAAATGAATACAGGTAGATACTGTTAACTGATAGTCCATGGAGGGGATTGCAATTATTGTAATGAAGCAAAGTATATGATTTGTTGAATGTAAAACTGATGATCTGCTCTGTAAACCTTCACTCAATTCACAATGAAAAGTTTTTTAAAAAAGAACCAATGGTAACTGAGGGAAGAAGTCCAAGCTACACTGCAGGCATTGGAGAAAAACAAGGCTCCAGGAAGTCACAAAATACAATTGAAATCTTTCAACAAACTGATGCAGCATTGGAGGTGGTCACTCATTTATGCCAAGAAATTTGGAAGAGAGCTACCTGGATAACCGATTGGAAGAAATCCATATTTCTGTCAATTCCCGAGAGGGGTGACCCAACAATGTGGAAATCATCAAATAATATCATTAATATCACATGCAAGTAAAATTTTGCTGAAGATAATTCAAAAGCAGTTTCAACAATACATTGACAGGGAACTGGCAGAAATTCAAGTGGGATTCAGAAGAGGATGTGAAATGAGGGATATCATTGCTGATGGCAGATGGATCTTGGCTGAAAGTAAAGAATACCAGAAAAATGTTTACTTTGCTTTAGTGACTATGCAAAGGCTTTTTTGACTTTGTGGGTTATGACAAACATTGTGAAAATGGATATTCCAGAATACTTAATTGTGGTCATGAGGCACCAGATCAAGAGACAGTTGTTAGAACCGAATGAAGGGGATTTAAAAGGAGCTCTGGTACCGCAGTGGTTACAAGTCGGGCTGCTAACCTCAAGGTCAGCAGTTCGAAACTATCATCTGTTCTGCAGGAGAAAGATGAAGCTTCCTGCTCCCATAAAGATTTACAGCCTTGGAAACCCTACACAGGGTTGCAATGAGTCAGAACTGACTCCACAGCACACTGCCACCACAAGATTTAAAATCAGGAAAGGTGGGTGCCAGGGTTGTAGCCTTTTTACCATATTTATTCAACCTGTATGCGGAACAAATAATCAGAAAAACTGGATTATATGAAGATCAGGATTGGAGAAAGACTAACAGTCTTCAACATGCAGATGATACAACCTAGCTTGCTGAAAGTGAAGCAGACTTAAAATACTTACTGACGATTATCAAAGATTGGTATGAATTGTATCTCAGTGTAAAAAAACACAAAACTCACAACTGGAACCAATAAATAACATGGAGATAAACAGAGAAAAGATGGAAGTTGTTGTCAAAGACTTCATTTTGCTTGGATCCACAATTAACACTCACGGAAGCAGCAGTCAAGAAATCAAATGACATGTTAAGCAAATCTACTGCACAAGACCTCTGTAAAGGGTCCCAGGCAAAGATGTAAGGGTGCCTGACCAAAGTCATGGTATTTTCAATCACCTTATACTCATGTGACAGTTGGAGGATGAATAAATCAGACCTTAGAAGAATTTGATGCATTTGGATTATGGCATTGGAGAAGGATATTAAAAGTACCGTGGATTGCCAGAACAGCAAACAAATCTGTGATGGGGAAAGTGCAGCCAGGAGGGATCATTCCCTAGGAAAGGACAGCATGCTTGGAAAAGTGGAGGGTCAGCGGAAAAGAGGAAGACCTCCAAGGAGATGGGTTGATATCGTGGCAGCAGCAATGGGCTCAAATAACCATTCTGAGAATGGTGCAGGACTTGGCAGTGTTTTGTTCTGTTGTGCACTGGGTCGTGTCGCTATGAGTCTGAACTGACTTGATGGAACCTAACAACAATCATCAACGCTCAAGAGAGCAGCAGTCAGGAAATCAAAAGACAAATTACATTGGGCAAATCTGCAGCAAAAGACCTATTTAGTGTTAAGGAGCAAAGTCATCACTTTGAGATCTAAGTACACCTGACCCAAACCATGGTCTTTTCAATTGCCTCATATGCATATGGACTGCTCCTACTGCGCTGTAGGATAAGGACTGGATGGAAAGGTTGGCGTTTCAAACTCACCACATGCCTCTGGTAGCGTAGTGGTTATGAATCGGGCTGCGAACCATAAGGTCAGCAGTTCGAAACTACCAGCGGTTCCGCCGGAGAAAGATGAGGCGTTCTGCTCCCATAAAGATTAACAGCCTTGGACCCCACAGTGCTTAGTTCTGATGTATATATAGGGTCTCTGTGGGTCGAAATGACTGTATGGCACCCAACAACACAAGATAAACCAGGTTCGAAACTGTCTGAGCCAAAATAAACTCCAAATCTCCTAAGCCATAGCTGCCTTAGGTTGTTTCTAAATCATTAGGTTCTTCACTTATTTCATAAGTCTTGGATGCGGTGTTGTAGGATAAGCACTCGACCACAGAGTCGGTTGGAACCGCAAGATCGGCGGTTCAAACTCCCCAGCCGCTCCTAGGAAACCCTACACAGGGTCACTATGAGTCCTAACCGACCCGACGATGGCACTTCACAACAACAAAGAGTATAACCCACATTTCTAGATTCTTTGTCTCTTTCAATCCAGGCGGGCTTCCTGGAAGAAGCCGACTGGTCAGGAGCTGCCAAAGATGCCATTAGCCACGGTCTCAGTCCCGACGGCTGCGCGTCACGTGTCAGGGGCCCCAGGGGAGCGAAGGGAGAACCCCCCCGGGGTGTCCCCCGCCCGCAGCAGGCCTCGCGTCACGTGATGAGCTGGGTTTCCCGGGTCACGTGTCGGGATGTCTGGAGCCGAGCGCCGACCCCGTGCCCCTCCGGAC
>NW_006408552.1:842499-844759 GCF_000296735.1 Chrysochloris asiatica | reverse complement strand
GAGGCGGCCGCGCTGAGCCTACGAGAGCCGAGCGAGAGCCGGAGCGCGGGCCTCCGCCGGAGCCTCAGTTGCCTGCGCCGGAGGCCGCCGCCGCCTGCCCGGTGCGTGCGCCCCCCGGACCCTCCCGGAGCAACCCGGGCCCTGCACCTCGCGCTCCCAGCGCACCTGGCGCCCCTCCCTGAAGGGAGCCTTGTCCTCCCGGCTCGCCCGCCGCTGCCCACCCCCGCGCTCCTAACGGTCGCCCCTCCAGGCCCTTCCGAAATCCTGCTCCCGGGCCCCGTCCACTCTCCCGCGTCTTCCTCTGTGCTCGCCTAGGAGGACCCCGGACCTCCGTGCCCAGCTCCTTCAGGGCCCCTGCTATGTGCCCGGCGCCCCTGAAGGCCCCCCAACCCGTCTCAGTGTTCTGATCGGGATGAGCTAGGCCTGCGAGCCTGCAAGTCCAAACGTCCGTGACTTTGAAAGCCTTTCCCCTGAATCAAACTCCTCGACTCGCTCTTCCCCCAAATTGGCCAGCGACCTTAGTGCCCTCTCACGGGGTCTCCTTCCTTGCGGCTGCTTGTCAGTGTTAAACACAGCCCTCAGCAGAGAGACCCCCTCTCAGCTCGTCTTCCCTGGTGCTACTGCCCTGTAGCCACAGCCTCCTCACTTTGGCCGTTTTTGAAGTCTTTAGAGAGACCCTGACCTCTCACAGGGTCCGCTCAGGCCCCGAACCTCCCAGGTCTCTTCCATCACAGTGCTGGGCCCTAGTAGAGCTGAGGCTGGTCCTTGCCTGCTCCCACCCCAGTCCTAACTCTTCTCTTGGTTTTCAAAATGCTGCTTTCTCAAACTTCGTTTGCCTCCTCCCCATTAAGCGCTCTGCGGCTCCTTCAAGTGAATCCACGATTCAGTAAACCTTGGGAATTGAAACCATCAGTACCAATAGGCCAGTCCTGATCAGCTTCTCCAGATTACGGGAGTTTGGTCTCTTTCTGGTCTGTACTGGTCCCTTTGCAGCCGCCGGCTACCCACCACCCTAGCTCCAGTTGTATTTCCTGGATTGTAGACCGTTTACCATGTAACTGAGAAGGGTTTTGGAAGGAAATCCAAACTTTTGTGTTCTTGCCATTGCCTGAGTAACCTCAAATATGGTGACTACTGTAGTCAATGAGGTTGTGGGCTTAGACTTCTGGATTAGCATTGTGTGTGATGTGATGGATAAAGTACCCCAGATTGGCCTGATTTTTTACATCTGTGGTTGAATTTTGGTGTTAAAAAAAGTAGCTCCATTGAAGAGAAGAGAAGGCTATGTGAAGGGTTGTTATGTACTGTCATTCTGAAGCTTAACCACCCTTGTGTAAGGTTTCTGAGGAGTGGCTGATGGGTTTGAACTGCCAACTTTAGGTTAGCAGTCTATTGTTTATTCTACATAGCTACACCAGGACTCCATGTGAAGGTTGAAAAGAGAAAAAAAACTGACATGAAAATAAAAATGGTTTAAAATTTGCATGGTAAGCTTGAGTGTTGTGGACTGGTGCTGTTGTTGGGTGTTGGTTCTCAGTCTTGGATAGTGTGGAGGGAGGTCGGGGGACCCTGTTGAGCAGCTGCAGCTTTCCTTCCTTGTTTAACCAGGCTGGAGCCCAAGACTGGGCAAGTGGGCAGAAGGGATCAAATGAGGTAAAGGGAAAGTGCTCTGAAAATGAATAAGTCGTCTACAAATGCCAAGTGGCGTTTTTATTTATCATGATGACTCGGAGAGTAGAGAACTGGGACCAGCCAGGCAGGACACGTGCTTGTGCCCTCCTCCCCTGTAAGCCTCAGCATTTACCCCAAAAGGAGCCCTTGGTGGCACGGTAAGCTAAGCGTTGGGCTGCTAACCAAAGGCTCAGTAGTTCCACCCCACCAGCTCCTCTGCAAGAGAACCATGAAGGGCCTGCTTCTGTAAAGGTTTACAGCTTTCTCTGGCCTGTAGTGTTGCTGAGAGTTCACACCAGGGCGATGCCACCTCCCCAGACAGGCTGGATGGGCTGCTACAAAGGCTGTGGACCTGAGGACTCTGTTAATAGTGGCCTCAGTGGCCTCCTTGTATGCCACGAGATACTGCTCTGGATTGAGTTGCTCGTAGAGGACATGGAGTGAGGAACCGATGCTCTTGACTTGTGTGTATTGGGACCTTCTTGAGTTCCTAACCCCAGACCAGTCTGTCTGGACAGAGGACTAGTATGTAGCTTCTCCACCAATCTCCGGCAGGGGGCAGCCTTTCTACAGCAGTAATTCAGATGCT
>NW_006408552.1:830828-842393 GCF_000296735.1 Chrysochloris asiatica | reverse complement strand
CCCCATAGAATTTGCTAGGCTGTAATCTTTACAGGAGCAGATCGCCAGGTCCTTTCATTAGCTGCTGAGTGGGTTTGAACCATTGGCCTTCTGGTAAGCACCTGAGCACTTAACCATTGCCCCTATTAATCGTATATTGAGGTGCAAGAAAGAAAAGAAATGGGATAGACAGTGGGTAGATGAGGTAGGAGGTGGTAGATACTGAGGGAGGTGGAGTACAGGGGGCCCTGTGAGAAGACCTTTAAATAAAGTGATCCGTAAACTAAGGCAGAAAAGGATTCCATCCTTAATTCTCTGTGCTCTGCCTCTCCAGCTCTGTCTGTAGGGAAGGGATGCAGCTGCTGGGAGTTTGTGATAGAGGAACTTGAAGCATTTTTTGTTGTGTTTTCTCGTGGGACAGTTATCATGAGGGCTGAGTTACCTGCCGTTCAGAGGAGAGGAAGAGTCAGAGTCAATTTGGTTTCTCCTGCCTTCTCCTCTTCCCTGTAAACACAGGATGGGTATACATCACAGGTATATGAGTGGAGCTGAGAATACCCTAACAGTGGCACAGTTGACTTTTCGGGCCAGATCATTCTTTGGGCTAAAGATTGTCCTGTGCATTGTTCAACAGCATCTCTGGTGTCTACCCACTTGAGGCCAGTAGCAACCACCCTCTCATGTTGGCAATGAAAAATTTCTGCCAGATGTCTGCTGGGGAACAACTATACCCCAACTTTGAGAGGTGGTGTCCATGCTGCTGTAGAGTTTAGTCTGAGGAAGGCCAGGCAACCGTTCAACCTCTGGGATCAAACCCTTCTCTGGATGGTCCCAGAGCCTTAGACTTTTGTCTCCTCGCTTCTCCCCAACAAGGTGGGATGGCTTTGGTCTTTGCCTGCTGGGTCTGCCTTTTCTCCTGATGGCCTTTCCTCTGCAATTGCTCTGCATCTCACACTTGTTTTTCTCTGTTCTTTATGCCAGGACAGAAAGTGAAGGCTGGAAGCAGACAACACCCAGGACAGCTGCCGTTGCTGTGCCCTGGAAGTGGGGGAGAGTGAGTTTTCCCCTTGTTCTGTTCTCCCTTTCTCTACCCCCAGCGCACCCCTACCCAGAGGACCAGGTTCTGTCCCTCTTGAAGATGGGGGCTTTCTTGAGTGAACTGGCTAGAGAGGAGTCGCCACACTGCCTCTCCTGAGGCTTTTAGAAAGAATGTGGAACGTTGTTCTTAGAGGTTGTTGTGATGTGCCGTGGAGTCGGTTCCGACTCACAGCGACCCTGTACAGGGTTTCCAAGGCTGTAAACCTTTATGGGAGCAGAAAGCTTCATCTTTCTCCCACGGAACAGCTGGTAGTTTCAAACTGCTGACCCTGAGGTTCGCAGCCCAATTTGTAACCACTATGTTACCAGAGCTGCTTGTTCTTAGAGTAGGGAGGACTTAAACATGGAGTACCCACCCAAAACCAAACCCAATGCTGTCTAGTTGATTTAAACTCATAGTGACCCTATGTAGGGTTCCCAATACTGTGAATCTTTATGGGAGCAGATAGCTTCATCTTTATCTGGAGGAGCGTCTGGTGGATTTGAACTACCAGTCTTGCAGTTAGCAGCCCAGTGCCTAAACCACCGTGTTACCAGCATTCCTTGGGCACTCAGTGTTGTTAGGTGCCATTGAATCAATTCAGACTCATCGACCCTCTGCACAGTAGAACAAAACCGTGGTCCTCCGCCATCCTTCATATTTGTCAAGTTTGAGCCCATTGGTGCCTCAACTGTGTTCATCTTCTTAAGGGTCTTCCTTTTTTTTAATGCTGATCCTCTAATTTACCAAGAAGCATGATGTCCTTCTCCACGCACTGGTACATTAAGTTCCCCCAAATACCTTCAAGGTTGTAGCATCAAGAAAGACTTGCCCTTACTCTTGGTGGCAGTTCAAACCCACCAGCCGCTCCATGGGAGAAAGATGAGGCTGTCTGCTCCCTTATGGACAGACAGTCTTGGAAACCGTTTGAGCCTAAGTGACTTGGTGGCAGTGGCCTTGGGTTTGGGTTCTGTTCTTTGAGACCTGCTTCAGTTCAGTGGACGGAGGACATTTTTTGACATATCTGTCTGCTCCACTGGCATCATTGCCAGACATGTCCAACAGAGGCAGTTGAGGGGGGTGGGGGGGCGGCTGCCTAGATCCAGCTCTTCTATAAAGCTCTTTCACCTGGAAGTGCGGTAATCCTGTAAGTGGGTCCCTGTTGACCGCGCTGTCATCAGTAGATGAGTGAGTGGCTCTTTTCCCTTGTCGCATCCTGCTGTAGCCCTTGGTCCTCCTTCCTCCGTGGACTTAGAGGGTCTGGAGTTGATGGGTACTGTGGAGATCTGCACCAGCCCCCCACCCTGCAAGTGACAGAAGCGTCATCTTGCTCCCTGAGACACCAGCTTCCCCTCAGCTCGGGCGCTGCTGGGGATGAGCCACCTCTGTCGAGTCTGCTCTGTTGTTTCTTAGAGGAACCGACCGCCATTCCTGCCTCTTCTGACATCAAAAGAAAGTAACTGATGGTATATCTACTTCGTGATGGGAGACACACACACACACACAGACACACACACACACGTTTTTATCATAATAATGTCCCGTTCTTGGTTTCTTCTGTACTTGATTGATGTTCCTTGGTCCTAGGGGAAGGGGCTTGGGTATTTCTGGTCTTCCCTGTGTAGGCTGGCCCTGACTTTCCTGCCTGGAGCCTGCAATGTGGGCCAGAAAGAAAAGAAATAAGCCCCAGTGTCTGGACTCCAGCCCCCATGTAGCCAGCCCTCATTTTTTTCATATGGGAAGTTGTTTTGCTCCCAGATTTAATTCTGATTCTTCTCTGTAATGCATCTTTTCTCTTTCTAGGATACTTATGACTAGTAGGAAGGTTTTTTGGTGTTTTTTAATTTTTTTCTCTCATTGGTTTTGTCTTTGTCTTGGCTGTCCAAAAGTGCCTTAACTCCCTCCCTTGGTGAATGTTATACCCACTTAGTAGCAGGATGCTGATGGCCCAGAGACCGTGCCTACTGTGTTCTCTGCCACACTTCTAGCATCTGGTTTCTTCCCTGTCCACCAGGGACCCTGAGTTTGCCGAATGAATTTACTGCTCATGAGGCAGAATAAAGAAGCTTGTGGGCTTCTGTAGGCATGCACAGTGGGTGGACAAGAGGCAGGGAGGCCCAGCTGACCCTTTACTTTAGCCTACCTTTTCCCATTGCTTCTCATTAAGGATCCATCCCAGATGTGAAGGGCCCTCCCAAATCACTGCTGAGGTCAGAACAGTATCCAGTAGCTTGTGAACCCTAAGACTCTCGGCATCCGGGACAAGGCTGCCAGGTGAGTAAGGTGAGGGGTGGGAGAGACTGGAGCCTGTATGAAAGGGTCTCCGACTTCCCTGTGTTATCCCCTTCCCCAGGCCACCCCCGGTTGACTCATCTCTGGTTATCACATGGTGTGAGTTGCCACTTGCCGCTCAGGTGAGTTCTTTAGGAGCCAGGCAGCTGACCCTCCAGCCTGAAGTCCGCTGAGGTGCTACTTCTTCGTGGCCTGCTCTTCTCTGAGGCCGGTGTCCCCTGTGCCTCCACAGCGGTGGGAGAGTGAACGCCGGGCCCTCCTTGTCCACGCCTGCCTTCCAACCTCAGGGAAGTGCACCCACCTCCACAATGGCAGCAGAGACCCTCAACTTTGGGCCCGAGTGGTGAGCCAGATGGCATGGGTGGTATGGAGAGGCGGAATGGAGACCTGGGCAGCTCTGACTGCCAGCTTGCCCCTTCCCTTCCCTAGGCTGAGGGCCCTCTCCAGCGGGGGCAGTGTGGCCTCCCCGCCCCCGTCTCCTGCCATCCCTAAGTACAAGCTTGCTGACTACCGCTATGGACGAGAGGAGATGCTGGCTCTCTACGTGAAGGAGAACAGGGTTGGTGTGCAGTGGGCGGGTGCCCGTTTTTTACCTCCGCCCCAGGGGAGGGGAGGGGAGGGGAGGGGAGGTCCCAGCGCAGGTGTCTTAATGCTGCTGACCCCACGGCAGGCCCCTGATGAGCTGCAGGACAAGGAGTTTGCTGCCGTCTTACAGGAGGAACCACTTCAGCCCTTGGCATTGGAGCCTCTGACTGAGGAGGAGCAGGTGGGGCTGGCCCGGGGTTCCAGCAGGGTGTATTTGGGGAGGCCAGGGGGGCTAGAGGTTGTAGTTCTGCGTGAGGGTTGGGAAGTGCCTGGGTCCTCACCTCCCGCCCTTGGCTCCCTCCTCAGAGAAACTTCTCCCTGTCCGTGAACAGTGTGGCTGTGCTCAGGCTGATGGGGAAAGGGACTGCCCCGCCCCCGGGAGGCACCTCTCGCGGCAGGGGTAACACTCGAAGTCGAGGTAGAGGGGGCTGATCTGTGTTCTGGGGGTGGGCAGAGGTGGGGAGCAGTTCTGTGGTGGGTCCTCGTCTCAGGGTTTTCTGTGTGCTACACTTCTCCCAGGCCGTGGTCGTGGTGATAGCTGCTTTTACCAAAGAAGCATTGAAGAGGGCGAGGGGGCCTTTGGGCGGAACCCCCGGGAGATCCAGCGCAGCCAGAGTTGGGATGACAGGTGTGGGCGGAAGGAGGGAGGGAGGCTGGAGGAAGCAAGCAGTGCTGGGGCCTGGGGAGGGAACCTGGAACCGGAGAGCCACCTGGTAACACCCTGGCTCTTCTGCCCCTTCCCTTCCCTGTGATGTCTGGGTCCCTGGGGGTTCCTCCTGTGAGCCTGACTCTCCTCGCTTCGATGTGCCCTCCCATCTTCATTCTTCTCGGGCATCGTTGGGGCGGAGGGGGGGGGTGGTGGACGGTACAGGAAAACCAGAGCTTGTGGAGAGGGAGCTGGACTGCTTGGATACTTTTTCTTCCTGCAGAGGCGAGAGGCGGTTTGAGAAGTCGGCAAGGAGGGATGGAGGTAGGGTGGGTGATGAGGGCAGCTGGGTTGGGGCTGATGTGATTCAGGGAGAAGGAGGGGGGTCAGCAGGGCCTAGAACTGGGATCCGCACTGACCAGCAAGGTTGATAGTAAGAGTCCCAGGATCCTGCTAATGGTGCCCCCTACCCCCCCAGCACGATCAGCATTTGAAGAGGGTGGGGCTTGCCCTCGGAAGGAGCATGCACGTTCTGACAGTGAGAACTGGCGTTCTCTGCGGGAGGAGCAAGAGGAAGAGGAGGAGGGCAGCTGGAGACTTGGGGTGGGCCCCCGACGAGATGGCGATCGCTGGCGCTCAACCAGCCCTGGTGAGATTGGGGCAAGCTATGCATTAGGGGAGGGGACAAGAACTGCCCTGTGAGGGTGGGCTCCTGTGACCAAGAGGAGGGAGCAGGAAGCACTCTGGAATGGGGGGGCGGGGCTAAGGAAGTGGTTGTGGAGGTGGCTGTTGTTCCCAGGGGTGTCCTGGTGGGGAGCAGAGCAGAGCCCTTGGCTTGACAGGACACCCCTTCTCCTCCTCTGACTTTCCCTGCCCAGATGGTGGCCCCCGCTCGGCTGGCTGGCGGGAACATGGGGAACGGCGGCGCAAGTTTGAATTTGATTTGCGGGGGGATCGAGGCGGGTGTGGTGAAGAGGAGGGACGGGGTGGGACAGGCAGCTCTCACCTCCGGAGGTGCCGGGGGCCCGATGGAGGCTTTGATGACGACAAGGATGGGCTCCCCGAATGGTGCCTGGATGATGAGGAGGAAGAAATGGGTACCTTTGACGCCTCTGGGGCCTTCCTGCCTCTCAAGGTATCTGAGGAGCCAGGGGATCTCTTCTGAGGTGGGCGGGGGGTAGGGGGGAGTGTTACTGAGTCCTCTCAGCCATTTACTATCTGCCCCCTTCCCTCCCATCATACCTGCCGACCCCGCAGAAGGGCCCCAAGGAGCCAATTCCTGAGGAACAGGAGCTAGACTTCCAGGGTCTGGAGGAAGAGGACGACGAGCCTTCAGAAGGGCTAGATGAGGAGGGGCCGGAGGCAGGTGAGCTCCAGGGTAGAGTGAGGCTTGAGCTGGGCCAGGGAACGGGGAGCTCCCTCAGCAGGCTGAATGCAGGTGCACCACAGACATCTAGGATGGAATTGCTTAAAGAGGAGGGAGCGGGTGCTGATAGTTGAGGGGGAGAAGTCAGCCAAACGTCGCGCATGGTCAGATGACTTGTGGACCCTTTGAAGAACTCACAGGGCATAGAGCATTGTACCACCAGCCCTACACACGTTCCCTGTCCTGAATTGTACACATGAGTCACTGAAGCACCACTGGAATCTGTGTGGACTCCCTGATGTTGGTAGGATTGAGCCCAGTTTGGTGGGTGTCCGGTGGACCCACAGAGGGACTGTCCTGAATCACTTGGAGAGCCTTCCAGCTCTTGGTTTTGAATCTTGGTACCTGTTCTTTCAGGTGGGAAGGAGCTGACCCCCCTGCCTCTTCAGGAGAAGTCACCTAGGTCCCCTTCCCCACTGCCCACCTTGAGTCCCCTTTGGGGGACTAACGGAGAAGGTGATGAAGGTGTGGAGAAAGAATTGCCTTCTGCAGCAGGTAGACAGGGCAGGATGCATCTGGGGACTGGGCGGTTAGAGAGGGGGCCCCCTGTCCTCACGGGGAGAAAGAAGCACCCAGTAGTAGCTACATGGCTAGGTAATGGCCATTGTGGAGACTGGGTGGGTGGAGAGGGGCCCCCTGTCCTTGTGGGGAGGGAGAGAGACGCTCGAGCATTTGCATGGGGTTAGTGATGGCCAGAGCTGTTGTTCTGGAATGAGGGTGCTCAGCAGACTGTCTTGTCCCTGTGACACTTTGCTTTGCTTTCTTCACTTTCTCTAGGAGATGATGCTAGGGGAATCCAGCTAAGTCATGGGGTGGGCTCACCCCTGGGCCCACCCGGAGATCTGGAAGATGATGAAGGCTTGAAACATCTGCAGCAGGTGGGAGGGGGTTCTAAGAAGGCTCTAAGGTACCTCCTTTGTCCCCACCCCAGATTCCATGCCTGTCCTATTTCTGCCTTGCCACATCTCTGCCCCGGCCCTGGTCCCAGCCCTCTCCTGACGGGCCTGAGCCTAGTCTCTCTCTCCCTGAGTGTAGGAGGCCGAGAAGCTGGTTGCCTCCCTGCAGGACAGCTCCCTGGAGGAGGAGCAGTTTACAGCCGCTATCCAGGCCCAGGGGCTGCGCCACTCTGCAGCTGCCACTGCTCTCCCGCTCAGCCACGGCGCTGCCCGCAAGTGGTTCTACAAGGACCCGCAAGGGGAGATCCAAGGTACTTGTGGAGTGCAGGGAGGAGGCAGGGCAGCAGGTGCTAGGGAAACCATTCCCCCCGGGCTTAGGCTCCCTGGTCCCAGCGTTGGTCCTTTGCCCCCTCCTTGCCTCCGTCCAGGCCCCTTCACAACACAGGAGATGGCGGAGTGGTTCCAGGCTGGCTATTTCTCAATGTCACTGCTTGTGAAGCGGGGCTGTGACGAGGGCTTCCAGCCCCTGGGTGAAGTGATCAAGATGTGGGGTCGTGTGCCCTTTGCCCCGGGACCCTCCCCACCCCCACTGCTGGTAAGCTTGGGAGAGGAGGCTGGGGGTAAGGTGCAGGGCTGGCAAAGCTGCAGAACCACTAGAGGGCTTGCTCTGTCTCCTGTGCCCACCGTTGGCACTGGGATCCCCTTGCCCCTCTCCCAGGGCAACATGGATCAGGAGCGGCTGAAGAAGCAGCAGGAACTGGCCGCAGCGGCCTTGTACCAGCAGCTGCAGCATCAGCAGTTTTTCCAGCTGGTTGGCAGGTATGGGGAGCCTGGAGGGGTTGAGGGGAGGCCTGGGCCCTGGCTGGCTGGCTGGCTGGGCCTGGCCCACTCCTGCCTCCCTGCCATGTCCCTGCAGCCGCCAGCTCCCACCGTGCTCGCTCCGGGAAAAGGCCGCTCTGGGAGACCTAGCACCACCGCAGCAGCAGCAGCTGACGGCATTTCTGCAGCAGCTTCAGGCTCTCAAACCCCCCAGGTCTGTCCGTGGCCCTCTCTGGCTGAGTGCAGAGGGGGGTGGGGAGGCCTTCCCATCCTGACGGTGGTTTGCTTCTCAGAGGTGGGGACCAGAACGTGCTCCCGACGATGAACCGTTCCTTGTCGGTGCCAGATTCCAGCCCCCTCTGGGACGTACATACCTCAGCCTCATCACAGTCAGGTGGGTGGCAGACAGGAGAGGCTCTCTGTCTGTTCTTACCCGGTGCTGCTCTGATGGCCTCTAGTCACTGTGTGAGTCCAGGGGACATGGGGCCTCCTGAAACTGCCTTTACCTCCTGCAGGTGGTGAGGCCAGTCTTTGGGACATACCAATTAACTCTTCGACTCAGGGTCCAATTCTAGAACAACTCCAGCTGCAGCATAAAGTGAGTAGGCCTCCTGGGGGTCAGGCCTGGGCGCCCCCCACCCCAGCCTCCCATCTCATCTGCTGGACAGTGTCATTTCCAGGAGCGCCGAGAGGTAGAGCTCAGGGTGAAGCGTGAGGAGGAGGAGCGCAAGCGCCGCGAGGAGAAGCGACGCCAGCAGCAGCAACAGCAACAGCAGGAGGAGCAGAAACGAAGACAGGAGGAAGAGGAGCTGTTCCGGCGCAAGCAGGTGAGGCGGGCCCCCATCCCCCGCACAGCCCAGGCAGCCGTGGCCCTGCCCTCACCTGCCTCTCACCCCCCTCTCTGCCTCAGGTGCGACAGCAGGAGCTGCTGCTGAAGCTGCTACAACAGCAGCAGGCTGCGGCCCCTGCCCCTGCACCCCCCACCCCCAGCTCCCCGCCCCCACTCTGGGCTGGCCTGGCCAAGCAGGGCCTCTCCATGAAAACGCTGCTCGAGCTGCAGCTAGAAGGCGAGAGGCAGCTGCACAAGCGGGAGCAGCCACGGGAGCCGCCACGGGCCCAGGGCCCCAACCACCGGGTGGTAAGCAGGCTTGGCCCAGGGAACTTGGTCTAGGAGGGGTGGGTGGGGAGCTGGGCCTCGGGCCTTTCTCTCATCCTTTTCTCAGCCACCCTTTGCCCAGCCATCTCGGATCCTCTTATTCAAGCCAACCTGACTCTCTGCCATTTGCAGCAGCTCGGGGGCCTGGGTACTGCCCCCCTGTCCCAGTGGGTAGCAGACACTGGGCCCCTCTGGGGCGGGCCCGACAAGAGTGGGGGCAGCAGTGGCCTGGGGCTCTGGGAGGATACCCTGAAGAGTGGCGGCAGCCTGGCCCGCAGTCTCAGCCTCAAGAACAGCCGGAACAGTCCATCCCTCAGGTGGGTGCTGGGGCCAGTGTGGGCCCCCCCCAAGTGATTCGTGCAGCCACCTGTGGGGGTGGGGTGAGGGGAACACCTGAACCAGTGTGTCGTCCCCCCCCCCCGCAGTGATTCGTACAACCACCTGTGGGCTGTGGGGGTGGGGTGAGGGGAACACCTGAGCCACTGTGCGCACCCCCCCGCAGTGATTCCTATAGCCACCTGTCTGGGCGCCCAGTACGCACCAAGACAGAGGAGGAGGAGAAGCTGCTGAAACTGCTGCAGGGCATCCCCAGGCCCCGGGACGGCTTCACCCAGTGGTGTGAGCAGATGCTGCATAGTCTCAGCACCAGCGGCAGCCTGGATGGTACTGGCGGGGGCAGCCTGGGGGCTGGCAGCCAGGGCTCACAGACTTGGGCCAGGTGGGCCCTGACGGCCCCTTCTTGCTCCTTAGTGCCCATGGCTGTAGCCATCCTCAAGGAGGTGGAATCCCCCTATGATGTCCATGACTATATCCGTTCCTGCCTGGGGGACACGCTGGAAGCCAAAGAATTTGCCAAACAATTCCTGGAACGGAGGGCCAAGCAGAAGGCCAGTCAGCAGCGGCAGCAGCAACAGGTGAGGATTCTCAGAGCCTTGGGGTGTCGGGGGCGGTGGCCCCACCATGGTCCCTCTGACTGTCTCTTGCCCTTGCAGGAGGCTTGGCTGAGCAGTGCCTCCCTGCAGACCGCCTTTCAGACCAACCACAGCACCAAACTCGGCCCTGGGGAGGGCAGCAAGGCCAAGAGGCGGGCCCTGATGCTGCACTCTGACCCTAGCATCTTGGGTAAGTGTGGAACTAGGGAAGGGCTGGAGAAGCCTGGGGAGCAGAGCTCCAACCCCCTTCCTCCCTGGCTTCAGGGTACTCCCTGCACGGATCTTCTGGTGAGATCGAGAGCGTGGATGACTACTGAGCGACCTGGCCCATGTCAGCCCCCCCACCCCCGGGCCAGTAGGCCAGTGGCAGCGGCAGCAGCTTGGACCCTTGGGTCCCCAGTCTGCAGGCTCCCCACAAGGAGCAAGAGGAGGAGGCAGGGGCGGGGTCCCCAGCACTTGCTACAAACCACACAATGCACCTTAACTCACCCACCACAAGGCACTTTACAGATTGGGGGAAAGGGTTTTTTTCCTTTTTTTTTTTTTAAAAGCATTGAAGACCGCATTAGGAGAGATAATAAAAACTAGACTCTACGCACCGCTCCCTCCCGGTGTGGGGATAGTGGAAATGACCATGGAAGGTCCACAGAGGTTTTGGTTTGTTTTTGTTTTATAAGGAAAAAAAAAGAAAAATATGAGGAAAAAAAAACACCACCACTGTTATTTTGGGGCAGCCGGGGACACAGGCCCCACGGATCTGTCCTGCCTGCCCCTCCCCCCCAGGCTGCACTTACCCTCCCTGTCCCTTAAGGTGGGTAACTGGAAGCTGGGGGACCAGCAGTTTGCACAGCGAGGCCCCCTCGGAGCCCCGCCTGCCGGACCCGCTGTGAACGGCTCCCTTGTAGCTGGAACTGTGGCAGAGGTGTCCAGGGTGGGGGCCAAAGGAGCCCTTGGCTTTGCTGCTTTCGGGGAAAGTTGCACAAATTTGATGAGCTGCCTCCGCTCCCCAGGCTACCATCCTCTGCTGGCTGACGGGTAGATGAGAAAGGCCAGGCCAGTGCCAACCTCATCTGGCTGTGGGCAACAGAACTTTTGACTCTGGCCCTGGTGAGGGCTTCCCCCACCACTGCCATTTGCGGGGAGGGCCTGGGTGTGCCACTGCCGTAAGCCCCCTGCTCCCTGCCTTGCCACATGAATGTATTCTTTGGGCCACAAGCCTCTGCCTCGCTCCCCAGCACCAGATACGCAGGAGACCGAGTCGTTCCTCTCATGAAGGACCTACAAGCAGAGGGACCTACAAGGCTAAGGGGGGTGGCTGCTTGGGACTTTGGGTTGCAAGGTGGGGGTGAAGGGAACCCCCTTCCTCTGCTTCCAGCTGTGTGGAATATAGACCACCCAGCTCTGCTCCAACCCCCTTCATTGACCAAATGGGAGAGGAGTAAGTGCCCTCTCCTGCCCTCCTGCCCCTTGACCAGTTTTTTAATGTTGAGTGAGGTGGGGGTCATGGATAGAAGTGGGCGTCTCTTCCAGGTCAGCGACGCCATTCAATTTCCACCTGACTTATTATTCTAAGTCACCTGCCTGGTTTGTCTCCATCTGTTTTTGTTTGTACTTGTTTTGGTTTCACATCTAACTCCTCCCATCGACCTCATTGCTCAGAGAGCAGTATTAGGACAGGACCCCACCACTGCCTCTCCATGAATGTATTTCTCCTTTTAGCCCTGGGGAAGGGGGGAGTGGCTTCTCCCCCAGTTTT
>NW_006408552.1:826799-830637 GCF_000296735.1 Chrysochloris asiatica | reverse complement strand
TCCGTGAAAAGACAATGTTCTCTCTAAAGCAATAAGGGGGTGATGGGCCAGGGGGAAAAGTCTTGCTGCTGCTGGCCCCCCAGCTCCCCCTTCCCTCTCACCAGTATTTGGTGGCATTAGGGGAGTAGGGGGCTACTGTTGTGACTGAATGTAACCCCCACCCCACCCCTGCCACAGCCAATGCAGGGGGAGGGGCACGATACTCTTCCTGTCTCTTCCTTCCCCTCAGCTGAAGAGACTTTGAACTTTGGGGGCCCTTGAGCCTGGAGAGGCCTTAACCCTGAAGAGGAAGTGTAGGGGAGCCCTCTCCCACCCCATCCCTTTCTGAGAGTGGTCAATGTTTACAAGCCCCTGAGCCCCCAGCCCAGGGACTCCAACTCCATTGCTATTCTTTTTGATCCGTCTGAGCCCCTGGCTGCTCTCCAGCCCAGGTTGGGGTTGGTGCAGGGGCCATTCTGTACCCCCATGTCCACCTTGTCCCTACAGTCTTCCTACCCCTTCCTCTGTGTGACTTCTTTGTTTGACCTGCCCCTGTAAATATTCCTCTCCCTCCAATAAACTCAGTGTGTTCTCCCTCAAAGTGTCTGTTGTCTTGATTTGGAGAAGGGACATTGGGCTGGGAGCCAAAAGTCAAAGGCAGGGGAAGCTGTGGCCAGGCCAGAGTGCTAGGTGCCTTCAAGAACATGTGGCCATGGATCTGTGCAGATACTCTGCCAGGGGCTATGGCTTTGGCATGAAAGAACCTGGGACTGAGGAACCCGCCCCCCCCACAGGCAGCAGAAACCGAAGTGAAATACAAGCAAGGTGGAGACCAGGCACAGAGTTGGAATTGGTTCCTTTATGGAAAAACTGAAAATATAATAAAAATTAAAATAAAACCAGTTTTAAAAAAGCCAGCCCCTGGAGTTCCCACCTCCTGCCTCTGGCCCTCCAGAGGGATGAGGCTCCAACCCCAGGGTAGCAAAAGGAAGAAGGCTTTCTGCCCCTTCTCTTCCCCCCATTCTACCCCCATCTTTATCTCCGCAGTGGGGGGCCCCGGGAGGAACCAAACCTGGGTGGGGGAGCAGGGCCCCAGGGCCCACCGGGGAGGGAGCTTGGTGCACCCAGCCCCAGAGCTCCCGGCCTGTAGTGTGGGCATGGGCAGGGCCCTCCCAGACGGGTTAGTTCCAGATCTTCAGGAAGGAGTCCCAGGAGCCTGTGGCCACAGCCATGCCATCGTCAGTGACCCCCAGGCAGCTCACGCGGTTGTCGTGGCCAGCAAGGACACCTGTGAAGGTAGGGCATGTAACTGACCTGGCCTGCTTTCCCTGGCCCCACTCCTGCCTCCACCACTATCAACACCACCCGCAGGAGCCCCTGTCCAAAGAGGTCCCCAGCTCCAAGGCACCTCACCTGCACGGTCACCCTTCATGGCATCCCAGATGTTGCAATTGAAATCATCATAGCCAGCAAGCAGCAATCGACCACTGCGTGAGAAGGCAACGGAGGTGATGCCACAGATGATGTTGTCATGAGAATACATGAGGAGCTCTTGATCAGCTCGAAGGTCAAAGAGGCGGCATGTCGCATCATCAGAGCCCGTGGTGAAGGCGTAGCCATTGGGGAAGAACTACAGGACACAGGCCCAGAGTGAGTAGAGGGTACAGAGCAAGGCCAGCCACCAGGCAGGGCAAAGGGCCAGCCCAGCTTTGGCCTCAGAACTTACAGCTACGGCGTTGATGTCAGATTCGTGGCCGATGAAGGTCTGACGGCACATGGAGTCCCGCACGTCCCACAGCTTGATGGAGGCGTCACAGGCACCTGACACGAAGGTGCGACCATCGGGGGCCAATGACAGGGACATCACATCCCCACTGTGTCCTGCAAAACCCACCGTCTGCTGGCCGGTCTCTATGTCCCACAGGGCACTATAAGGAAGGAGGGAATCCAATGGGGTAAAGGAGAGATTTCCTGCCTCCCTACCCACCCCTCGAAACTCTTTAAGAAAAGGACCCTGGGCTCTCTAGGTCATGGAAGCCTGAGCTTGCCCCAGGAGGAGGGAGCCTTCCCACAGCCGCTTCATGCCCATAAAAGGTATTTAGAAGGAAGACCAGCCTGTCTTGTACTCAAGGTGTATACCTTACTAAGGACTGAGATCAGTGGCCCCCAAGGCAAGACCTGTGGATGAGCCCAGAAACCCCAACAAGATCTCACCAGGTGGTGTCCCCGGAGCTGGTGATGATTTGGTTGTCATCCAGAAATCGGCAGCACGACAGGTACCCTGGGGAAAGGAGCTGGTCAACCAAGTCCCAATGAGAAGGGCAGCGCAGCTCCCCCAGCTGCCAGGCCCCTCTTACCGGTGTGGCCAGGCAGCTCCCGGCTGACCCTGACATTGCCCTCACGGGTCTTGAGGCTGTAGATGGAACAGATGTTGTCCAACCCCCCACAAGCCACAAAGTTCCCTGAGGGTGCATAGGCACAGGTCATGACCCAGGAGGAGCGCAATGGGATGGCATGAACCTAGAGAGAAGGGGCAGTGCCAAGGTCAGAGTCAGCCAGGGGCCTGCAGATTGGCCCCAGCCTGCCTCAGGGCGCGCTTCTACCTTGTTGGTGGTGTAGCTGTCCCAGATGATGAGCTTCCCATCCTGGGAGGCGCTGACCAGCAGCCTGTTGGGAGTGGCAGGGGAGAGACCAAGGATCAGGGCATGAAGCCCTCTTCTGGAGGCAGGACACCCTTCCACTCCACTTCCCTATCTGGAAGACGCTACTCTGAGAGGACTCTCAGCAGCAGCCCAAAAGTTCCTTTCCAGACCCAATGAGGATGTCTTCAAGTCATGGTCTTCCCCAACAGAATGGCCCCAGAGCGACCTGAATTGTTCTGGATCTGCATGGCTGCCCGCCCTTCCCCCGCCCACTATAAAGTCAGCCATGAGCACAGCAACCCCACACCAAACCCACACACACCTTGAGTCTGTCCCCCAGTGCATGGCATAGATTTTTGCCAGGTGCCCACGGAGGGTCCTCCGTGTCCTCATCTGGATTCTCCCCACTGGGTCCAGCCCAGCTGTGATCTGTGGGCGGAGACAGACAGCTCAGGGAGGTTCTAGCAGCTGGACCCCATTGAACAGTGTGCCTCAGTCCTTGCACATTCCCTAAATCTCTATTTCAGCCCTGAGTTGTTCTCACCTGGGTCAGTGTTGAATCCCCACATGCTTTTCGGGCATCCTGGAAGACAGGGAAGAGCCAGTCAAAGAAGAAAGGAGAAAGCAGGAGCAGAGAGCAAGAGGAGGAAAGGAATCTGGCGAGTGGAGAGAATGAGGCAAGGGAAACTGGGGCACCCCACCCCCGGCCCACTCCAGGACCAGAGCTGCAGTGCACACCAGCCCTCACCCGGATCTGGTTCCGGAGCTGCTCGGCCTCCTGTCTCAGTTGCTCCAGCTCACTCATGGCGCCGGGCCCGTGGGGCGGGGTTGGGGGCGGCTGGAGGCCGCGGGACGGGGGCTGGGGGAGGCAGCTCCTCACCGCTGGCCCGAGGCCTGGGGGACACAGGGCTGACGTCAGGGCCCAAGGCCGCCGGGGGTGGGGAAAAAGGGGGAAAGGTGGGGGCTGAGCGCGGCCCGGAAGGGGTAAGCACCGACGGGAGAGGGAGGGAGAGAGGGAGGCGGTAGCCCAGGCTGCGGTCCCTCAGGCAGAAAGCCGGATCTCTGGAACCGGAGAAACGTTGCAGAAGAACGGCAGACTTCCTCAATCTTCCTCCCGCCCCCCGGAAACAGAGCTGGGAGTGCTAGAGGAAACGCAGGGGAAACCCCTCCCTCGGACAGCAGTCCGGACAGGACAGCAGCGGCAGGAACTGGGGGGG
>NW_006408552.1:818900-826699 GCF_000296735.1 Chrysochloris asiatica | reverse complement strand
GGTAGGGGGGATCCCTTCGAAAACAGACCTTGTGTCCGTCCCAGCCAGCACAGGCACCGCCCTCTAAGCACCTAATTCTAAAAGGGGGCGGTGCCTCTTTAAACTCCCCCCCTCCCCCCTCTGCACACCCTCCACACACACCCCCAGCTTCAACTGGAGGGGGAGAACAGAGGGGGAAGCTGGGCTGCTCCAGGAGTTGCCTAGGCAACCGTCACCCGGACTGAGAGCACCTCATTGGTGAAATGCCCCCACCCTAGCCCTGTTGCCAAGGCAACCACATCCACCGCAGAGACCTGTAGAGTGGGTGACCCCACCCCCGGCCCCGTCGCCCCCGCCCGGCCCAACCTCCCGCCCCTCCCCAGAACCAGCCAGGGTGGCTGTTTACAGGATTGGGGAAAAGCCGATAGGGCACTAATAGGTTCGGGACGGCTCACCCAGGATAATCTCCGGGCCGGCTGCGCCCCATTAGCCGCCTGTGGTGGGTAGGGGCTAGGGCAGCAAGCTGCTTCTCACTCCCAGCGCCGCCTCGCCGTGCCCGCGGAAAACCCGCGGGAGCGGCTCTGGAGTAATTAGGCTCGGAAGAGAGGTCCCCGGCCCCAGGGCGCAGAGCTGCTCTCTCCCAGGCGCCAGCGGCGACAGGCGGGCGGCCCCAGGTGGCCTAGCCCTTGTGTCCTTGGTCCCCCATGAGCCCATCCCTCAGGCTCGGCACGCACTGCCAGGGGCCCGCCTGGCCCTGCCACCTTTGACCACCTGTGAGATCTGGCCGTGCGCTCTGCCAAGTCAGGCGTCCCCCACCCAGCTCCCACTTCCCAGGACCTAGGCACTCGTTCCTCTTCCCCGCTGACATGTCCCCTCCGCAAGTTCGGCTTCCTACGCTAGTGTCAGGGGATAGATAACCCCTGAGAGGCAGGGGGGTGCTAACGGGGGCAGAGAACCACCCCCCCAGCTCCGGACAAAGCCCCTTCCTCCCAGCGGCTAGCAGCCCCGGAGCGGGCGGCAAAGCCTGAGGCCCTGTCCGAAGAAAGCAGCAGGACGGGAGGAAGCAGCTGGAGTTGGGGGCGACGTTTCGGGCAGTCAGTTCCCATCACCCTCCAGGGCCCCTCCGCAGCCCCCGGTTCTGGAGACCCAGCAGCCAAGCCGAGATCCCAAGCAGTTGGGGTGCCACCGCCTCCACAGGTCCGGCGGGGCGAAAGGCAGACAACAAGGGAGGGTCTCCGGATCCGACAGCTGCAAGGAGCGGGCCGCGGCCGCGCAGCGAGGCGCACTGGGCCTGGCTCTCCGGCCCCTATGACCTCCATTTTCCCCAAAAGCAAGCTGGGGGTGGGGGCGCCTGGGAGGTAGGTGGGGATGAGGATTAGTAAAAGGAGGAGAGTGCCGAAGTCTCGTCGGGTTTCGGGTAGAGGAGCCAGAATCCAGGGGCACGACCCAAATCCGGGTAGGGTGGAGACCAAGGGAAGGGTGGCCTCGCGGCCTTGCTTGCCTCTCCGAGGATTCTGGAGTTTTGCAAGACGAATGAATGCCGGAGGGTGAAACAGGGGGATCCGGGCTGGTGGGGGATCGTGGGAGCAGGCAAGAGGGTGGTAGTGGTGAGAAAGGGGGCGGGCCGGGGTCCATAGGAGCCCCTAATCTGGCCCCCCAACTTCTGCAGAAGCAAGAGGCAAGAGGGGTCGGGATAGGGTCTCGAGTCCTGCAAAAAACTGATGGTGCGGGAAGCGCGTGCCTTATTGGGGGGCCAAGGTCCCCCAGTTCCCCTTCCGGGTTTGGAAGAGACCGGGCCAGAGGAAGGGAGGGGAGGGAGGTCTGGAGAGTTACGTCCGCTCCCAAGAGGCCAGACCGTGGAACCTAAGAGAAGTTGCCCCAAGGGAATTTGGGGCAGGGGGGGATGAGGACTCCTTTTGTCAGCGGAGGTACCTGTGGCGGTGGGACTCTGCGAAGGGGTCGCTAAAGGAGCGCGGGAGGTTCTGTCTTCCTCCGCGGCGGAGGCGGCAGCTGCGGCGACGCGGATGGATTTTCTCAGTCACCCCAACTCAACAGTCCAGCGTTGCTCTCCCCAGAGCGGAGGGATCCCGTCCACCAGTGACGCGGCCGTTGCTGCCGCGCCCAGGGTCCGGTTGGGCGAGACCAACTACTTAGTGTGGGGAGGTAGGAATGGAAAATACCACCTGACGTGCAAACAGTGACTCCGTCGTAGCAAGAATATTACTCAACACTATTTTCAATGCAAAACGAACAAAAATACATGCTTTTCTTCCCCAAAAGAAGCAAGACATCCCCCTTGGGACTAGCAGAAGTGGTGCCAGCAAAGGGGAGGGTGAAGTCGCTCCGTGATCACGTGACAGCCATTTCGCCCCTCCCAAACTGGGCGGTTCTAAAGTGAAAAAGGGAGATCGACGCCTTAGTTCTCTATTGACCACGCCTCCTTTAGGTAACGCCCATTTGTGGGCGGAGTCGGAGATCCGGACTGGCGCAGGGCGGGGCCCACCAAGGAGTTACTGAGGGGTAGAGTTTTGATTTCTGAAGTTCCTGAACAGGTATGGGTGGGGGCCCGTGGGGGGCCCGTGGGGGGCCCTGGAAATGACCTAAGAAGTGTTCTGCCCAGGCACTTCTCCAGCTTTGCCAGTGGAGTTTTGTAGAGCCCTTTACAGGACCATGTGATCATGTATTAATAACTCGTGTTTACTGAGTTCTATAGTGCTGCGGGTTAATGCGCTAGACGGCCAGGTCGGTTTGAACCACAAGGTCGGAGGTTCAACCTCACCAGCCGCTCCTCGGAAACAAGCACTTAACAACAACAACAGATGTCCTGGTGTGGCGCTGTAGGATCAACACCAGGCTGTGAACTCAAGGGGGTGGAGATGGGGTGTCGTCAAGTCGATTCCGACTGATAGAGACCCTGTATAGGATTTCCGAGGCTGTCAATCTTTACGGGAGCAGAAAGTCTCATCTTTCTCCCGCAGAACAGCTGGTAGTTTTGAACTGCTGACTTTGAGGTTAACAGCCCGATTCGTAAGCACTACGCTACCAGAGCACCTCGAACTTCAAGGTAGGCGGTTCAAACTCACCAGCCGCTCCTCGGAAACCTTATACAGGGTCTCCTGAGTCGAAACCGACTCTACAGCATTCAACAAATCCTGGTGTGGCGCTAGAATAAGCGTTTGACCACAAAGGTCGGTTCAAACACACCAGCCACTCCTCAAAACCCTATACAGGGTCTCTATGGTTCAGAACCGACTCGACGGCACTTATAACAACAGTAAGCACTGGAACATTAAGTTGGTTTGAACTGCAAGGCTGGCAGTTCAAACCCACCAACTGGTCCTCAAGAACCCTATACAGGGTTGCTATGAATCCTACTTCACTCAACGGCACTTATCAGCCACCTAGCGTGGTGGTTACGAATCAGGTTGCGAGCAGTTCGAAACTACCAGCTGTTCCGCAGAAGAAAGAGGCTTTCTGCTCCCGTAAAGATTTACAGCCTCAGAAACCCTGTACAGGGGCACTATGAGTCGGAACCGACTTCACGGCACATAACAACAACAGCAATTTATGTTATTTAACCCTCAGCCGCAATCCTGTGAGGTTAAGGACTAGCACTGTCTCCATTTTGTTGTAGTTGAAACACAACCTGGGCTGCTGCAACAACTTTACTGTGCAATTGTATCAATACTGGCGTCCACCCGGGTAATGGATAATAATGTTAGCCGGGACTAACAGTCTCTTAGACTGTTATGAGATTTTTCATGGATTGGGAAAATGCTTTGGAAAATTCAAGTCACCAAATAGCTTTCATAGAGTTATTGTACAATTTAAAAGTTAAAGGATCAGACTTACCTTTTGTGAAGGGCTTTTCAAATAGGTTTTCAAAGCACAAAGACATTAAGAGGGAGGAAAAGTCATATTGTTAATTATGTACAAATCCTTTATATGGCTTGGTAGGATAAGCACTGAGTCCTGGTGTAACACTGTTAATGCCATGGACTGCAAGGTCAGCGGTTCAAGCTCACCAGTTGCTCCTTGGAAACCCTGTTGTTGTTGTTGTTATGTGCCATGGAGTATACAGGGTCAATGGCACTTAACACAACAACAGGATAAGGGCTAGACTGCTAACCTCACGATCATTGGTTCAAACCCACCAGCGGCTCTTCGGAAACCTTGTAGTCTCTATGAGTCAGAAGCAACTCCATGGCATTCAACAACGACAAACTCAACGACATAATAATAGTAGGTTGTTGTTGTTGTTGTTGTTGCTTAGTGCTTTAAATTGGTCTGAACTCCTAGCAACCCTATATAGGGTTTCCAAGGTGGGTTTGAATTGCCGACCTCGCAGCTCAAGCTGACCTAGTGGTCCAGCACACTCTCCTGCAGTGCCACACCAGGACTCCACAATAATAGATATCAATCGTTGTTGTTGTTGTTGTGAAGTGCCGTCAAGTTGGTTCCCACTCATAGCAACCCAGTATAGGGTTTCCGAGGAGCAACTGGTGAGTTTGAACCACTGACCTTGCAGTTTGGACTGACCTTGCGGTCCTGCACTTACCCAATAGCGCCACACCAGAAGTATGCCACACCAGTTCCTATCAATTAGATGTTACAATTTGGAAAAGATGTTATTGATCATTTATTTCCATTTCCTCAGTTTTCAGATAGGTAAAATCACTTCTCTAAAGTCATTCAGAAAGCTGACAGCCTAGGGTGAGAACCAAATTTTGTTCATCTCTCCAGGGTAACACTGCTTCCTCTCACTTTGGTTTCTGTATTAATGTTTCCCTGCTTAACTCATTCCACAAATATTTCTTAAGCCCCAACTTATTATACTGGTGTGACGCTGTGGGTTAAACACTGGACTGCAAGGTCATTTGAACTGCAATGACAGTGGTTCAAGCTCACCAGCCGCTCCTTGGAAACCCTATACAAGGTCTCTATGGGTCGGAACCGACTTGATGGCACTTAACAACAACTTATTATCAAGCATTGTCATAAACAGTGCAGATACAACCATAAACAATGTATGCACTATATTCTTCCTGCATGAGGTTTATAGTGATAATGATTAAAATCACAATTAGCACTAGTTTCCTGAAAGTACCATTCACTGAGAGCAAGAACACTTGAGAGGGGACTCATTTGAGTAGGAAACTCAAGAGTTTTAGCTTGAGATGTGTCAATTTGAGGTATCTATGAGACATGTAAAGGAGCTCTGGTAGTGTAGTGGTTATGAATTGGGTTGCTAACCTCAAGGTCAGCAGTTTGAAACTATCAGCTGTTCCATGGGAGAAAGATGAGGCTTTCTGTTCCAGTCAAGATTTACAGCCTCAGAAAGCTTGTACAGGGTCACTATGAGTCGGAACCAACTCCACGGCACACCACCACCACCATGAGACATGTAAGGAGAAATGCTCAGTTGACTGGAAGCAGTTCTGGAGCTCAGCAGAGAAGTGTGGATTGGAATCGAGCCATGGGAGTGAGTGGCATCCTAGTGCAGATGAAGTCATCAAGAGGCTCAAGGGAAAGACAAGATGGCTGGCCTAAGACCAAACCCTGAGGTGCTCCAACATTTAGAGGTCATCTAGAAGAAAGCAAGATGCCAAGAGCAGCCAGAGAGATAAGAAGGAAACCAGGAGAATGTGGAGTTTCAGAAACCAAAATAAAAGCATGTTGAACGCTGAAGAGAGATGAAACAAGATTGGACTGAGAAGTGTACATAAAATAGAGTGGCATGGAGACCACATGTGACCGGCTAGGGCATTTGCAGGAGATGGTGGGGTCAGGAGTATGCTGACGGGGATTGGTAAATGAGGCAGTGGGATCACCAAGGACTCTTGGCTTGGACAGTGCAGAAAGCTGGGGAAGCAGTGGGTGAATCATAGTGTTTTTTGATGGGAGCTCCTTGGGGCTTATTTCGATACTGCTGGGAAGGACAGGAGAAGAAAAAGTGAGAGAAGAGTGCACAGAGGTAAGGAATGCCCAGTGGGTGACCAACTCCCCTGAGAACAGGGCAGAAGCTCTTGAGTATGTGTGTTGATGTTAAGTTCCGTCAAGTTGATTCTGACTCATAGAGACCCTCTATAGGGTTTCCAAGGAGCAACTGGTGGGTTTGAACTGCTGACTTCATGCTTCAAAGTCCAGTGCTGCTCCTACAGCGCCACACCAGGAGTCCTTGAGTATATGTGTTGTTGTTGTTGTTGTTGTTAAGTGCCGTCAAGTTAGTTCTGACCCATAGCAATCTTGTGTAGGGTTTCCAAGGAGCGGTTGGTGAACTTAAACAGTCGACCTTGCGGTTCAAACTGACTTTGCAGTCCAGTGCATTAACCTGCAGTGCCACACCAGGACTCCTGAGTGTGTGTGTAGAAACTAATTCCAGTGGGTTGTTCGGACTCTTCCTCCTTGCTCTGACTGTTCTTTCGCAGTCTTCTCCTTGGCTTCTTGCTCCTCCTGAGTTGTTGTTGTTTTGGTTGTTAAGTGCCATCAAGTGACTTTGGAGGAGTGGCTAGTGGGTTTGAACCACTGACCCTGCAGTTAGCAGTCCAGTGCTTAGCCTACAGAGTCACACCAAGACCCCCTTCCTTCTAAGGATACTCTGTAAATATCCTTGTGGTGTTTCCCAAGATCCCAACTTCAGTCTCCTTCTCATCTCATTCTCCGTGTTATTCAATGGTAATTCCATCCACTACAGTGACTTTAAAATCAACCAAAACCAATACCCTATTGCCAGCAAGTCATTTCCCACTCCTAGTGACTCTGTACAGGGCTTCCAAGGGTGTAAATCTTTATGGGAGCAGAAAGCCTCATCTTTCTCCTGAGGAGTGGCTGCTTAGTTTGAACTGCCAACCTTGCGGTTAGCAGTCCAGTGCTTATCCTACCACTAATTGCTCATAACTTTCAAACATCTATCTCCTGCCCAGATTTCTCTTCCTATGTGCAGACTTGGTATATGTCCAACTACAGATTGAATGTCTCCATTTGAATGCTCATGGACTGTGGTGGGCTGGAGTCAGCTTGTGCCAGTTCATACCAGCTCACAAGAGTCCATTGTATACCTCTTGTCCTGGCTTCTTGGTTAGTGAAGTCATGTTGATTGCAGTAACTTGAAATCAGGCACAGTGACAGTATTTATACCATGGAAATTAGCAAACGCTTTAGATCAGAATTCCCCACCCCCTCAAAGAAGAGATGGTTGTTCAAACATTTACTATACATCACGAATCACAGATATCTCTCACTCAACATATTCAAAATTAAATTGATAATTTTTCACCTAGTCCCCCCCACCCCCCTCACCCCCTGCTCTTTCTCTTGGCCTAGTTAACAGCTCCACCATCTACCCAGGAGGTCCCAAAGGATCATCGACTAGTTAGTTTAAGGGTAAATCAAAAAGTATTGCTACAAAGTTGTAGAAACTTTTATTAAACAAAAATACCAAAATGTGAAGCTATTGTTTCTCAACATATTTGCAATCGAGGTCTTTCCACTTCTAAAGGTGATGTTTCTATCTCTTGAACCCTTCATAAAGAATTCTGCACTCTTTTATTTATGCCATATCAAAATGGCAGTTTGGGCATCCTCAAGGGACACAAATTGTGGTCCTTTAAATTTTTCTTTGAGTTTTGGGAACAAAAAGAAGTCTGAGGACCCAGGATAAGCAAAGCACTGCTTAAGAACAAGAATAAGGTTGGAGGCCTGTCACTCCCCAACTTTAAAATATACTACATGGCTACAGTGGTCAAAACAGCTTGGTACTGGTACAATGAAAGGTACATAGATCAATGGAACAGAATCGAGAATCCAGAAATTAACGCATC
>NW_006408552.1:814332-815925 GCF_000296735.1 Chrysochloris asiatica | reverse complement strand
GGGGTAAGATTTCCCAGTGAAATTTCCATTGGACAGCCCTTGCTACCCTCAAAGAATGAGCAAATGCATTGTTGTGATGGAAATAAATTTTCTTGATATAACTTGGCTAGTCTTTTCCTCACCAATGCAGTATTTTTAAACTTCTTCATCGTAAACCCCTGTAATCATCCTGTGTCCTTTGAGAGAGCCTATCAAGCCTACCCCTTGGAGATCAAAAAAAAAACCAAAACTAGTCACTGTAACCCTCTAAACTGACCTCTCTGCTGTCTCCACAGATCCCCTCGGAAGCCATTGTTTTCATTGGACCTTGCTGTCTGGGTCACATTGCTAAATCCAAGACTCATCTCTGGTTACAATCTGTTTCATAAAGCTATACTCATTAGCTTCTATCTTTCTTTAAAGGCTGGTGGAAAGATCCGGTCTTTGAGTTAGCCGATCTTCGGGCAACACTTTTGGCACACATTCAGACCAAAGTTTGCTGAGACCAAGCTATTTGCTTTAAATAGAAAATGTTGAACCATGAGAGAGATACCAGCATCAATTGCACTTATGGTAAATCTACAGTCTGCTTCCACTAGTTTTTGGACTTCAGCTTCTTTATTCATCTAAGCTAATGATCTTTTTTTTGGAGACACCCTGTCTAAGAGAAGTGTATGAATGAAAGAACTTGAATGCAGCCATCCACTGATTGTAGAGACATGTTTAAACATGTTTTGTTTGGAATAAACCTGTGCATGTATGAACTGGGCCTCTCATAGCAATACTTTTTGACTTGCCTGATATTGTCTAAGCTAACAAGGAGACCCCAAACCATAGTGTCTTAAGCAACAACATCCTCAACATGTAGCTTCCATGTCAGGGTCCAGAGTGGCTCAGGCAGCCCCTTCTCATCCATTGAGAAGGAAAGGAAGAAGCACAAGTCCTTTTATGTTTAAAGACACAACTCATTTTTGCTCAAGGAACACAGTGGCTCTGTACGATAAACATTGAACTATGAACTATAAACCACAAAGTCAGCCTGCCAGTCGCTAACAAGAGAAAAAGATGAGGTACAGCCTCGGAAACCCCATACAGGATCGCTGTGGACAGCACTTAACAATCACAATGACAATTTTTGCTCCAGGAGCCCTGGTGGAACAGTATTGGGCTATAACCACAAGGTCAGCCCCTCAAAGCTCCAGAGGAGAAAGAAGAGACAATCTGCTTCTGTCGGAATTTACAGTCTTGGAAACCAAGGGGGCAGTTCTGCTCCACCCTGCAGGGTGACTATGAGTCAGAATCAACTCAATGGCAGTGAATTGGGGGTTGGTTTTTTTTTTAATTTTGCTCAGAAGTTGGCCAGATGTGAGGGTGTCTGGGAAATATAGTTAACAGCCACATATCCAGCTTAAACATTATTTTAAAGGAGAGAAGACTAAAATTAGCAGTCTGTCATGAGTAAATAAATCCTGTCAGTGCTGTCTGTTGTTGTTAAGTACCGTCAAGTAGATTCCGACCCATGTTGTTGTTGTTGTTGTCAGGTGCCATCGAGTCGGAACCGACTCATAGCAACCCCATGCACAGCAGAACGAAACAATGTTCGATCCTGGGCCA
>NW_006408552.1:810758-812127 GCF_000296735.1 Chrysochloris asiatica | reverse complement strand
TGGATGTCAGAAGAGACTCTGAAACTTGCTCTCCAACGTAGAGAAGCCAAAGCAAATGGAAAAATTGAAGAGGTGCAAGAGCTGAATAGGAAATTTCAAAGATCAGCTCGAGAAGATAAAGCCAAATACTATAATAAAATATTCCGACCCATAGCGACCCAGTATAGGGTTTCTGAAGAGCAGCTGGTGAGCTTGAACCACTGGCCTTGCAATTCAAACGGCTTTGCACTCTGGTGCATTAACCCACGAGCTACATCAGGACTCCTGTGTCTTAAACATTACCTAATTCCATCACTTCTGCTGCATGACAAATGTTATTTACCTTGGGTTTTGCCTATTTCCTGGCCTCTAGAAGTTTCTTACTAATCAGCTTTCAAAACTGCTGCCAGAGAGATCTTCCTAAAATACAAATTGGGTCGTTTAACTTTCCTGTTCAAAACTGCACAGAAGAAAGACCAAGATTCTTTCAGGATAGCTTTAGTCTTGTCCCCTCTGCTTAGAATTCCTTTCACCTTCATTCCAACATCACTTTCTTATCAGTTCGGGAGATTCAGACCATTTTTTCAGGCTTTTTTAAAATACCGCCTCTTCTGTGAAACACTGCTTGACCACACTGTTGTTTGTGCCCAACTGCAATGTTGGCTTCATTCCGATTGCAGCTTTTACTCTGTTTATTCCTGGGCATTTGCCACCTGCACTGGGCCAGGGGCTCCCTGTGAAGCCAAGGCACTTGTTTTATCTGTCAGAGCTCAAGAAGCAATGAACAGATCTCTCCCTATAAGATGCCAACTCATTTCCAAAATGTGGTATCTGAAGGGCTGTTTCTACCTCCTTGGAATCATTATCAGGAGCTCAGGTTCAGCCAGACTAATGCAAGCATGAAATATGAACATCTCCAGCTGATTTTCTTGAATTCATTGTTTCATCATCCGGGTTGCCAGATATCCAGTAAACCCTGGGAGAGTTGGATCAAGTTTTATAAGCCATTTCTTACCAGCGCCTATTAGGTACATGGAGTCCTGGTATGGCGTTGCAGGATAATGCACTGGACTGCATTATCAGGGTAAAGGGCAAGGTCATCGGTTCAAATCCACTAGCTGCTCCCTGGAAACCTAATAGACAGGGTCGCTATGAGTCAGAATCGACTAAACAGCACTTAACAACAAGAACATTAGGTACGTTGGTTGGTTGGTTGGTTGGTTGGTTGGTTGGTTGGTTGGTTGGTTGGTTGGTTGGCTGGCTGGTTGGTTGGTTGGTTGGCTGGTTGGTTGGTTGGTTGGCTGGTTGGCTGGTTGGCTGGTTGGCTGGTTGGCTGGTTGGCTGGTTGGTTGGTTGGCTGGTTGGTTGGTTGGCTGGTTGGTTGGTTGGT
>NW_006408552.1:715688-810658 GCF_000296735.1 Chrysochloris asiatica | reverse complement strand
TGGTTGGTTGGTTGGTTGGTTGGTTGGTTGGTTGGTTGGTTGGTTGGTTTGCTGGTTGGTTGTTTGGTTGGTTGGTTGGTTATGTGCCGTGGAGTCAGTTCTGACCCATAGCGACCCTGTAGAAGGTTTCTGAGGCTGTACATTTTTACGGAAGCAGAAAGCCTCACTTTCTCTCATGAAACTGCTGATAGTTTTGAACTGCTGACACAGAAAATATTTATGTAATGAATAAAAGTATGAAAACATTTGCCCCAGGATCAGCATTTTTCACATGCTTGGGTTCAAATCCCAGTTCTGCCACTTCCCAGATGGGCAAATGCCTTCATCTCTCCATACCCCTGTTTCTTCTTGTACAATATGGGGTAGCAGTCAGGTTGTTATGAGGATTAAATGGTTGATTGTTTGTAAAACATTTATGACAGTGTCTGGCACATGGTCAAACATTTATGACAGTGTCTGGTACATGGTCAATGCTGTGTTTTTGCTAGATAAAAGAGCTGGTATTTGACTACTTCTCCAGTCTCAAGCCCACTGATGCTGCTTTCTCCCACCAACTTGTATCAAACCCTCCTTCTAGACTGAGCTTCGAATCATTCCCACATAAGTGAGAAATAGTCATGTCTTAGCACCTTTGCACATGCCATCACCTGCATGGAAGACCTTTCCTACCTTGTTCGCCAATAAGCCCCTAGTCATCCTTCATGATTGAGTCAAGCCTCCACTTCTAGAAGCCCTTCTGGACTCTTAGATATTAGCAGTCCCTCCATCCTCTAGGCTCTCACTTTCACTCATGGATGAGCTTCCCAGTACACTAAGACTCCTTGACAGGGTTCTAGTTTATGTATCTCACGAGTCCCATACCTAGAGTTCGGGTGTGGTGCTGTGGGTTAATACGCTGGACTGCAAGGTCAGTTTGAACCGCAAGGTAACTGCTCCTTGGAAAGCCTATACAGGGTTGCTATGGGTCAGAGCTGACTCGACAGCACTTCACAACAAGTCCCATACCTAGCACAGTGTCTGACACACAATGTTTGTTGAATCGATGAACAAATGAAATAAAATAACTACCTTCACCTTACTACCTCCATAGTAGAATCTCATGTCAGATTCCATGACAAATGAAAATTAGCTACAGTTGACTGGGAGGTAAACCAATCAAATCCTGTAGTTAGGAGATTATAGCTTTTACATCAGCCTCGGGGATAAAATTAACTTCTCATTACCAGAGAGATTACAGACTGCTAATATATGTATTAAGGAGCTCTGGTAGCATAGTGGTTATGAATCAGGCTGCTAACCTCAAGGTTGGCAGTTCAAAACCACCAGCCATTCCACAGGAAAAAAATAAGGCTTTCTACTCCCATAAAGATTTACAGCCTTGGAAACCCTATGCAGGGTCACTATGAGTTGAGTTGGAACTGACTCCACCACAGAACTTAACAACAACAACAATGTATTTATTATAATATGAAAGCCTAAAAAGCTCCCCAGGGACATTCTGGAGACCCAGTGTTTTCAGAGGTCTCCAACAAGACCATTCCTGTTGCCCCAACTCTTAGCTAGACACTTGACTCTGATATCAGATTGAGTCCTCACCACCAGCTGTTATGCAGAAGAGAACCATGAAGCTTGAAGAGGAACACAGAGGCATTATGAAACAAGGTCATTTTTCAATTAGCTGAAGAAATCCATGTTCTAGTCCTGGTTCTGCCCCCGGAAAGCTGTGTGCCAACATCTGGGGAAAGCCCTGTAAAATCTGAAGATTGGATCAGTTGTCACTAAAGTGTCTTCCAACTAGGGTAATTTCTAAACCCAACACAGGGAAGTTGACAAGGTGAACTCACAAGAGAAGTGAAGAAGTACCATTCATTACATGTCAGTAGGCCATGTAGGCCATTAGTCAAATCATTTTCCTCTCCAGTGTTTACTTCTCACCTCAATACTTGGAAAGGTCGGTTCACCTAGACCTAAATATATAGAAAGGTCAATATGTGGCCAGGGTCCCTGAGAAGAATCTTACTCTCTCTGCTCCTGTGTCATCTAATTTTTCTGGGGATCCAGACTTGGACTTCAAACCAATTCACTGTATCCCTTAAGGAGCCACTGAGCCAGATGACATCATCTGTCCAAACCCATGGGGAAAGATAAGGCCTCTTCTGGTGTCTGATGAGTAGAACCTTCCGGGGAATTGTGGTTGTCACACAGTTCCATCTTTTTTCCCTCTCATTTCTGATCTTAATCTCCCTTTACCCCCAAATAAACAGATGGGAAGGCCCCCAACACATACATACATACACACATGGACATGCAAGCACATACACACACATACTCATTCCAGAGTTGCTGGCTTCCCCAGGCTGTCAGCATTGTTCCTTCACCTTCACTATCAAAAACACTATGGAGGTAGTGCCATGCCAGGAGAGTCTAGAAGGCTCCCAGGAGAAAATGCACTTGCTTAATAAATGCATCCGGAGTAGAACAATGGCTTGAAGTAAGAAAGCCAGGGAAAGGAAGCTAAGGTCAGGTTAGCTGAGCAACCTATGTGTGTGTGGGTATGTGTGACTATACACCCCTGTGTATGTGTGTGTACACATGTGTTTGTGTAAGGCCCAGGCACCAGGGAACATGGGGAAGAAAAGAGGGGCCATCAGAAAGACAAAGGTTAAAAAACAGAGGGAGAAGATTAAAACACACTCTTTCTGGTATGTTTCTCCTCCCTCAGCCTGACCCTTCCAGATCCCTGCTCTGGAATCAGAGGCTGGGTGACTCTCTGGGAGTATGGCGCCCTCTCCCCCTGCCCCATTTAAACAAGTAAAGGAGCATCAGAGTGTTAGTTTCCGAATGGGCGGGTCTTTATCTGTTTTCTATTCGGTGCGTCCTATTCCCCCCACCTCCATTCCCGCATCCAGATGTTGAGGCATCTACCCCTTTAAAGCAGCGGCCCCCGGCCGGGTTATTGTCTCGCCTTGCAGCCAATCGGCGGCACCGTTGGGGGCGGGGGATCCGGCCTTCCAATTGGCCGCCTCGCGCCCCGCCCCTCCTGGGATCTCGGGAGCTGTCCGGACGCCTCGGTGCTGATCCCGCCGCCGCCCACGGGCCGCGAGCCGCCGAGAAGGCACTATGAGCGGGGGTGTCTATGGCGGAGGTGAGCAAGCCAGGGTCGTGGTGCTCCCCAGCCCGGCGCGGCTTCGCCCGCAGCCCTGAAACCCGAACCCGTGCGACCCAAGCTCCAAACTCCCCGGGGCCTGTCAACTCGACGCGCGAACGGGCCCAGCCTGGGGCTTGGGTCCCTCGCCACCCTGCCCTGTAGCCCTGCCCAAATAACCCGCGCTCTCCAGGCCAAACTCTCTACCAGTCAACCCACCGCCCAGAGACCCACGCCCCTTCCTTCCCCGCCAAGGGCAGTGGCCTGAAGAAGGCCACTTAGCACGATGGGATTTGGGCCAGGTTGGTCCCCACTCTCGGCACCCTGGACTTCAGGCTAAGCTCCCACCTGTCCCTGCCCCAGGCTGAGTGGCGGGACTGCGGCTCTGCCCTGACTTCCTCTGGGAGCTATCTAGGGGAGAGAGTTTAGGGGAGGCCCTGTTCACATATCTGTCTCCTCTCACAGATGAGGTGGGAGCGCTGGTCTTTGACATTGGTTCCTTCTCAGTCCGCGCTGGATACGCTGGGGAGGACTGCCCCAAGGTGAGTCTTCAAGCCCCTTCCCCCATTTCTAGGGGCTCTGGACCCCACTCCAGGCTTTCTGGTGGCCCAGGGCTTTCACAGGCCCCCTGAGGGTCTCTGCAGAGCCGGATAGTGGTAGGCGTGGGGGGCTGGGCCCGGCTAAGAGGTCTTCACTCTGCCCATCCTCTCCCGCAGGCTGACTTCCCCACCACGGTGGGGCTGCTGGCCGCGGAGGAGGGGGGCGGACTGGAGCTGGAAGGGGAGAAAGAGAAGAAAGGGAAGATCTTCCACATAGACACCAACGCCCTGCACGTGCCTCGGGATGGAGCGGAGGTCATGTCGCCCCTCAAGAACGGCATGAGTAAGGGGCCCCGCCCACTGCCTCCTGGCACAGAACCGGAGCTCACCCCCCACAGCCCGGGAAACTGCACCCACACCCACGGAGCTCTCCTTACAGCTGCCCAAGTCCCAGTGACTCCCCCTGCTTTCCACGGCTGCCTGGTTCCCAACCCAGGGGCTGCCAGATTCCAGGGAAAGGGGCTTTTCTGCTGGATCTGGTCTCACTTCCCCTTCCCCGGACTTGGCTTCCTCCCCTCCTCTTTCCTTCCGGTCCTCTGACCGTTGCCTGCCCTCCCTGGTGTCTCCATGCTGGTCTCCTGGCCCCAGTCGACGACTGGGAGTGCTTCCGCGCCATCCTGGATCACACCTACAGCAAACACGTCAAGTCTGAGCCAAATCTGCATCCCGTGCTCATGTCTGAGGCCCCGGTAAGTGCCCCCTCCAGGCCCTAGTCCATCCCCGGGAGCCCTTCTACTGTCCACTTCCAGATGATTCCATGAGTCAAACCTCCTTCCTTTTCTGCCTTTCCTTCCAACCTCATAGGTCTGCAACCAAGTTCCTTCCTCACTACTTCTGTCTTCCCTTCTCCTTCTCATCTCCTACTGTAGCCACATATCCTCGCCCCAGCCAGCCCTATCTGCTTCCCTTTCCCGCAGCCCTCAAGTTCTCTTTTGAACTTAAAATTTTTCGTCAACGTCATATGTGTACATAAAGAGTCAATTTACTTCATAACGTATATTAAGGAAAAAAGCTGTAGTTATACCTCCTACTTCAATTCCACCTTTGCCAGAGGCCGTTTCCAGAGACCACAGCATTTATCTCATTCATCTAAGCCTTTTGGTATCTCTCTTCCAATCTCTAAAGATCTTGTTTCAATTGCTACTTGTAGCTTTTTATTTTATTAGATTTAGACATTATCTATCAGCTTCCCACTAGGGAAAATTAGCATTTTGTTGTCTTTCTTCCTCTAAGCCACACCACACATATTTCTTATTCCCCACCTTCATGTTTAGTTTTACTTGAGTTGTGTGTGGTTTTAAGATCAATATTCAGTGTTCATGTTTTTATTACTATGTGTGGTCATCAGGACTAGGACAAGAAATAAACGATCATGATTTATCCTGTACTGAACAACTTTTTGTTTCTCTGGAACTGAAAATTGTTTGGGTCTTTATTTTCCATAGTTTCCTATGTATTTGTTAATGTAACCCGAAATTATTAATCATTTATTTATAACTCCTATCAAGACATTAATTCCATTCGGTGTTCTATCAAGTTCATCTTCTGGAAGACATCTCTCCAGGAGCCCACTGACTGCTCCACTTTGGACTAGCAACCCTTTGCACGTGGGATATAGCTGTCATTCTGGTATCTTCCTTTACGGTCATTCGGAGGAATTCTTTTACCTTTCTCCTGAGTTAGAGGTTCTGTTTCCTGCATCCCAAGATTCTCTGTTGATTAACTCTCTTTTTTTCACAGAGCACTGTAACTTCTTAGAAAAGCCATAGGAAGTAAGTTTGTTTCATACCTTGCATTGTCTGACCTTGGTTAGGTATAAAACTCCAGGTTGGAAATAATTTTTCCTTCAAATATTCAAGACAATTCTCCATTGTCGTTCAGGCAGCTGCTGCTGTCAGTGAGAAAGCCAAAGCTGAAGTCATTGATTCCTGACCCTTTGATGTGATATTGTTTTGTTTCTGAGAGTTTAAAGAATCTTCCTTTTGGCCTTAATGATCTATAATCTCACAGTGATATATACTGATATACGGGTCTGTTTTCATCCATTGGTCTAGATATTCAGTATGTCACTTCAATCCAGAAATCGTCTTTCAGATCAAAGAAAAAATTTTTAATTATTTTTTTGGATGACATATTTCTTCCAGTTTCCTCTGTTCTTTCTTTTGGGCATCCTGTTACTAGGATGCTGCACTTCCTAGAAGAGTCCTGGTGTGATGCTGTAGGATAAGCACTGGACAGCTAACCTCAAGGTCAGCAGTTCAAATCCACCAGCCCCTCCCGGAAAACCCTAATCAGGATGTTATGAGTTGGAACCAACTCATTGGCACTTCACAACATCAACAACTAAGGAGTCCTGGCAGTGCGGTAGTTACAGTGTTCAGTTACAAACCAAAAGGTTTGGCAGTTCACCCCACCAATCACTCTGTGGGAGAACGACGTGGCATTTTGCTTCCAAAAAGATTTATAGCTTTGGAAATTCTATGGGACAGTTCTACTCTGTCCTATTTTGTTATTGCTGTGAAGTGCCATCGAGTCGCTTCCGACCGATAGTGACTGGGTCGCTATAAGTCAGAATAAGCTCAAAGGTAGTGTGTTTGGGTTTTGTTTTGTTTTAAATTGAGCCCATAGTTTTATCTTCTCTCTTCTATTTCCATCTCTATCTTTTTGCTCTAATTTCCAGACATTTCCCTCAACTTTATCTTCCAACTCATCTATTGAGTTTAAAATTTTTATCTTATTGTTTTGATGTCCAAGAGCTCTTTTTTATGTTCTTCCTGTCATTTCATTTTTGTACTTTTTTTTTTTTGTCATGGTAAAAAATATATGTACGAACAGTTTCCATTTCAACATTTTTTTACATACACAATTTAATGACATTTATTAATTGTGCAACCATCAACAGCATTTGTTTCTCATTATGTCCTCCTCACCTAAGACCCCTCATTTCTCCTTCCCCTCAACTCTGGTAAACACCAGTATGCTTTCTGCATCTATGGGCTTACTCATTCTGGATATTTCATGTAAATGGATCACGTAATACGTACTCTTTTGTGTCTGACTTATTTTACTGAGCATAATGTTTTCGAGGCTATCCACGGTGTAGCATGCTCAGGACTTCACTCTTTTATTATGACTGAATAATACTCTAGTGTTTATATATATATCATGATTTGTCCACTAATCCATTGAAGAACATTTGGGTTGCCAGATTTTGGTTATTGAGACCATTCAGGTACAAAGATTTCTTTCTGTACCTATTTTCAAGTCTTTTAGGTATACGTTTAGGAGTGGAATTGCTGGCTTATATGGTAATTCTGTGTGTAGCTTTTTGAGCAACCACTAAACTTTTCCACGGTGGTTATGCCGTTTTACATTTTTCCACCAGCAATATAAGAGTGTTGCAGTTTCTCCACATCCTTGCCAACACCTGTGATTTTTCATGTTTTAAAAACTGTTCAAAAAATTATTGCCATCACCATCCTAGTGAGTGTGGGTTTTATTTCATTGTAGTTTTGGTTTGCATTTCCTTAATAGCTCATGATGTTGGGGCATCTTTTCATGTACTTCTTGGCTATTTGAGGGTTTATGTCTTCTTAAATTTCCCCTTTATTATAATTTCGATGGGATCTTGGAAGAGAATAAAATGATGTTTGTATTCAATCTACCATTTTATCCTGAAGCCTCTGAAATGATTAGAATGGGAAAGAGGACTGAACTGGGCACTGGGAGGAACTTGAAGTATGCATTATATAATAAAAAAGCATTGGACCAGTAGTCAAAAGACCATGACTCCAGACCAGCTCTGCCAAGAGCTTTCTGTGTGATCTTGTATTACTTATTACCGCTGTCACTTGGATTTGGAATGTGATCTTTAAAAAGATCTTTATAGTTCTCACATTTTCAATTTCTATGTCAGTCAAGGGACCTGACCTCTGTTTCCCAGTCCAAGTTATGTGTACACGAATGTGTGTGCATGAATGTGAGTGTGTGTGTATGTGGATCTGTGTGTCTCTCTTTCTGAATCCTCCCCTCCTGCACTTTCTCCCCAGTGGAACACACGGGCCAAGCGGGAGAAGCTGACAGAGCTGATGTTCGAGCAGTACAACATTCCTGCCTTCTTCTTATGCAAGACGGCGGTGCTCACCGCGTATCCTCTGGGTTGAGCTGCTCTGCCTGGGTGGAAGGCCAGGGTGGGGTGTGTGATGCTCTGAGCTGGGGCTGAGCCGAATTCTATGGAGATCAGTATTCTAGATAGGCAGACACCTCTCTGGTGCAGAAGACTCGGGTTAAGTGCCTTGGGGAAGCCAGGAGAGGTGTCCATGAAAAGAAACAGTTAGGCCAAGTAGACAGCAGAAGTTAGGTCTAGAAGGAGGAAAGAGAGACCCTTGACACTGAAGAGCTTCCTTCTCCAATAGCAATCAGCAAACATGCTGGGGAAACATGGACCCTAAACTCGGGGAGCCCCTAGGACACAGAACCAAGAATAAAGAGAGGCTGGGAGCTCATCAGGAAGGAATAGAGGAAAAAGCTGTCACTCAGACAGCGAGAAGGAAACTGGGGTCTTAGGAATCTTTCTCTAAGACTTGAGTCAGACCAGAAAGAGACATTTGCAGACTGGGGATAGAGTCTGGGCCTCAGGGCAGCAGAGAATGACCAAAGCAGGCCAGGATCCCAGCCCCTTCACTTATTGCTGCTCTCTTTGACCTACCCATTCCATGACAGCTTTGCAAATGGACGCTCCACGGGTCTTGTGCTGGACAGTGGGGCCACCCACACCACAGCCATTCCAGTGCACGATGGCTACGTCCTGCAGCAAGGTGGGGCCTCGCCAGGGCTCAGGGCTGCCTGAGAATCCCCCAAGCCCTGATAGCTCCTCCCATTCCAGGCATTGTCAAGTCACCCCTGGCAGGGGACTTCATCTCCATGCAGTGCCGGGAGCTCTTCCAGGAAATGGCCATCGACATCATCCCACCTTACATGATCGCAGCCAAGGTGGGGCCTCTGGGAAGTCCCAGAACTACCATCACAGGGACACTCACTAAGTCCCTGACCCATCAGCTATCAAAGCAGAAAGTAGTCCAGGGGACCGCCTGAGTCCAGTCCCTCATTTTCACAAAGAATCAGAGATCCAAAGATGTTTGGCCAAGGTCACATAGTCAGTTGGTGACCGAATATGTCAGGGCCATGGAGGTGGGTTCTGGGGTCAGTAGATCCAAGTGCAAGTTCTGCCTTCTACATTTAAGTCCCATGTGACCTAGAATGTGATTTTAAGTTCCACTCTCCTCTATCCTATAGAGTGGAGATAGTTAGTAGCTAGGTCTACTGTAAGCGTTAAATGAGCCACCACCTGCAAAGGGTCCAACCTGGACCTTCACACAGAAGACTGCTCAGTAAAGGCTGTTGACTCAAGTCTCTGGTTTCCGACTGTACTCCTATGCTCTCAGTTTTCTCTGACTGATTCATGGGAGAAACATGCGGCAGTTGTACAGCCATGGAAACCTTAAAGGGGGCAGTTCTGCTCCATCCTATAGGGCTCCTAGGGGTTGGAATCAAGAGCACCCCTTGTGTGTGCAGCATATGAAGGGACAGACTCTTCCCATTTTCTGTCCTCTCTTTTCTGAACAACAGAGTAGGAAACCCAAAGCTGTTGGCTACAGAGCCAACCAAGAGCTAGGAATGAGAAGTGTGGTCAGGGTGGGCTGGCAAATCTACGTTAGGAAGGGTATTTATAGGCTATGCCCCCACCACAGGAGCCTGTACGTGAGGGTGCCCCCCCAAACTGGAAGAAGAAGGAGAAGCTACCCCAGGTTTCCAAGTCCTGGCATAACTACATGTGCAATGTGAGGCACTGGGGAGGGCTCTGAAGCCGCCTGGCTCCCACCCTTTGCTCCTAGTTCCCTGTCGTGGGTTGGAGGGATGGGGGCAGCAGAGAACCCGCAGGGGGGGTGGCTTTGGGGGCCTCAGGAGGGAGGCTGGGTCCTCACCACCACGCTGGGTCCTCAGGAGGTGATCCAGGACTTTCAGGCCTCTGTGTTGCAGGTCTCTGATTCTCCTTATGATGAGCAGTGAGTGGGGCCCACGGCTGGGGGTGGGACAGAGGGCAGCAGTGGGGTGAGGGAGGACCTCTGGTGTGGTCCCCTGCCCTTCACGAGCTCCCCCAGGCAGAGTCTTGCTCCTTTCTGGGCAGGGTGGCTGCACAGATGCCCACAGTACATTATGAGATGCCCAATGGCTACAATACAGACTATGGTGCTGAGAGGCTCCGCATCCCTGAAGGCCTATTTGACCCTTCCAACGTCAAGGTCTGGTCAGGTGGAAGGCACCAGGGTGGGGGCTGGCTGGAGTCCCTGAATCCTGGAGGTGTGTGTATGTGTGTGAAGGACGGCAGGGGGTTGGGAGTAGGGAGGCAGACGGCCCAAAGCCCAGGTGATCTTTCTCTGCAGGGCCTGTCGGGAAACACCATGTTGGGCGTGGGTCACGTGGTGACCACCAGCATCGGCATGTGCGACATTGATATTCGCCCGGTGAGGCTGACCTCAAGGGGCCCAGAAGTAGTGGGGAGGTGGGGGGAGGGGGACTGTTCCATGCTCACGTGTTTTCTCCCTGCTCTCAGGGTCTCTACGGCAGTGTTATTGTCACCGGTGGGAACACATTGCTTCAGGGCTTCACTGACAGGCTTAACAGAGAGCTCTCCCAGAAGACGCCACCGGTAGGGCTCCAGCCCTGGTCCAAGGCCCTAAACGTCAGTCCTGGCTTAGCCCTTCAGGACCAAGTCCTCCCCCTGGCTCAGATGTCAGACATCCTGCCACCCAGAGTAAACCCCTTGCTCCTGTGGCTTCCCAGTCTTCCCCTCTGTAGGCCTATCCTTTCCTAGAACCCAGGTGTCTGCTTCCCCCAGCCCCTCTTTCCCCCCAGAGCATGCGACTGAAGCTCATCGCCAGCAACAGCACCATGGAACGCAAGTTCAGCCCCTGGATTGGAGGCTCCATCTTGGCCTCGTTGGTAAGAGGGAAGGGGCCTAGTCTAGAGCTGAATGCAGGGAAGAGGCAAACCCAGGCAGCCCCCACTGCTATGCTTGCCTCCTTGTTCATTCATTCATTCACCCAACAAATGTTTGCTTTTAGACAGAGCAGAAGAATTAATGCTCAGTCAGGAAGCAAAGAACAGAGGGCAGGGACATGGCAAGATTAGTTGGGCTAAGATGGAGATGACCTGGAGCGTCAGAGTGAGGCACCCACTGTGCTTGCTTAGCAGAGGGGAGACACTGAAGGTCAGAGGCTGGGAGAGATGTGATGATCACGGGCATGAGTCTTTGGGATCCAGATGTGAGCTGGAAAGGAGGCTTTGTCTAGAGTCCCAGAGTGGAATGGAGTGGAGAGCAAGGGGCAAAGAGAAAAAGGAGGCAGGGAAGTTGGTTTGGGGGCACTGGGTGGTGAGAGCAGTCTGGATCTGCTGCTGGAATAAGGCAAGATGTCAAGCAGGGAACTAGACTTGCAAACTGATTGGCAGGCGTCAGTCGCACAGAGGAGATAGTGGGACCATGACACAAGGAAGGACCCAAGGAGACAGAAGTGAGGATGAGAACGTTAGGAGACTGGCATGTGGACTTAGCTCACAGGGTTACTCCTGCATGCTTGAAGAAGACAACGTAACACAGTCCCACCCTCGCGAACGGGCAGCCTCCATCATGACAATTGAACAGGAAGTCACCATAAAGTGTGAGAGCATTTCTTCAGAGGAAGGGCAGGACACAGGGACCTCATCTAGTTTGGAGATGAGGACAACTGGCAATTAAGCCAAGAGGGAAAGAGTAAGCGCACATGAGGTCAAGAAGAAGAGAGGGCTCAGATTGTTGGGGGTGAATTCCGGCAAGGCCCACAGGCAACGCGGAGCCACGTTGGATCTGGGTTTAGAAAGTTCATTTGGCTATGTGTGGCGTGGAAGGTGAATTGAAGGGAGCCAGATGTACGGAGGGAGAGGATGCCGTGGTGGGTGGGGGCTGGGTGAGTCTGAAAGGTGGGTGTCAGTGGGTAGAACTGGGAGCTCATCAGGTGACATACTGACAAAAGGTGGACACTGCTTTACTATGAGAGAAGGAAGGCAGTGAGGAGACACAGAATGACAGTTTATGGTAGGGGCTAGGGCAGTGGTGTCCAACACGTAATATGAGCCACATGTTGCTGTTGTTAAATACGGTTGAAGTCGAGTCATTTCTGACTCACAGCGACCCTGTATAAGGTTTCCAAGGAGCAGCTGGTGAGTTTGAACCGCTGACCTTGTGGTCCAACACTTATCCACAGCACCACACCAGGTCTCCTCGAGCCACATAGGTCATTTAACATTTTCTAGTAGCAATATTTTTAAAGAATTTTTTTTTTAATCAGTGAAATCAAGTTTTAATAATATATTTATCTGATCCGATATGTTCAAAATATTTCAATATGTGATCACTACAAAAATTATTAATGATCTATTTTACACTCTTTCTCTCTGTATTTAGTCTTCAAAATCTGGTGTTTATTTCATAGTCAAGTACTCAGTAGTCACATGTGGTCATCATAATGGGCAGTCCAGGGCTAGAAGGTGAAAACAATCAAAGATGAAGCAGATTTGGGTAGGGTCTGGAGGGAAGATGGTGAACTCAGTTGTGGATGTATTTGGGGTCTAGAATTTAGCACAGAGAGATCTAGACTAGAAAGAAAAGCTTGGGAATGAGTCGGGGTTAGTGCATGAGGTGAAGACACAGATGGGTAAGATGGACCAGAAAGTGTGTTCCACGGGCTGAGAAAAGAAACAGGGGCAGAAGCCAGGGACACTCAGTAGTAACCTTCAGGCAGAGATAGAGCAACCATCAGAGAAGGGACAATCTGCAATGTCTAGAAAGTTTCCTCAGGGTGGGAGTGAGGAATTTGAGTGAAACCAACTCCCTCCAGATGTTGGGTGGCCTTAGAACAAGCAGAGTGAGGAAAGATTTTTCTTTGGAATGAGGGGAGCTTGATGTGCTTGTGAAAGCTGATGGAACAATGAAGAGGGGAGACCGAGTCAAGGAGAAATGAGGGAGGCTCTGGGGTGTGGATTGGCTGACCTGGGATTGTAAACTCTACCACTTAGCTGTAGGGACTGTACCAGGTCCAAGGTAGCTGGTGGAGGTGGTGGTTGTCAGCCATCTAGTCAGTTCTGACTCATTTCCATCCTATATGGAGTTTCTGAGGCTGTACATCTTAAGGAGAGCAGAAAGCCGTATCTTTCTCCTACAGAGTGGCTGGTACATTCAAACAGCTGACCCACTATGCTACCAGGACCTCCTTCCAAAGCAATTGCTGTTGTGAAGTGCTGTCGATTTGGTTCCAACTCATGGCCACCCTGTATAGGGTTTCCGAGGAGCAGCTGCTGGGTTTGAACTGTCAACCTTGCAGTTCAAACCACCTTGTGGTCCAGGGCTTATCCTACAGAAACGAAGCAATTAGGGACCCCCAAAATATTTGTTGAATGAATGAATCATTGATTGTAAGAAATGCGGGGGATATTCTCCCTCTGAGTACGAAACAGGATCCCAAAGGATGGGGTGGAAGAAGCTTGGCAGCTAAGTTGGGGGGAAGATGTGGGCCTGAGAGGCGATAAAGGACGAGAGGGGAGGACTTTCCAGGGTCCCCTGACCGCGTGTCCCCCCCACCCCACCCCACCCCACCCAGGGCACTTTCCAGCAGATGTGGATCTCCAAGCAAGAATATGAAGAGGGCGGGAAGCAGTGCGTGGAGAGGAAGTGCCCATGAGGACAGCCCCTCCCCAGAGGGGCAGAGAGGGAGACCCCACCGCGCAAATGCAAATCCGAGCCCCACAGCCTTCCAAGCCCCTCTCCTCTTTCCCTTCCCCCTCGTCCTTTAAACTGTGACGTTTCTGGGTTGAAGAGTAAAAATGTTTTAAGAAAAAAAATTAAGTTTGTCTTCCTTGGTGCAGAGAGTGGGAGTAGAGGCCTGGCGGGCACAGAGTGGGAGTAGAATGAAAAGGGGCCATATCTAGGGGTTCCGAGCCTGGGAGGAGGCCTGGTGTGGCTAATTCGTCAGACTTCAAAGTCGTTTGAACTGCAAGGTCGGTGGTTCAAGCTCACCAGCTACTCCTTGGAATCCCTATACAGGGTTGTTATGGGTCAGAATCGACTCGACAGCACTTAACAACAACAACAAGGAACCTGGGAGCGTCACCCACTCAAGAGCCGAGTTGGGGCGGGTGGGTAGCCCGCTGCTGCAGAGAAGATGCTGGGGCAGGGGCGGGGTCGAGAGGAGGGCCAGCCCTGAGGGGCGGGGAATAGGCAGACCTGGAGGCGGGGCCTTTGCTCCGGCCTCGCCATTCAGGAGAGGCCTCGCGGTAGCCCTCCCGGACCAGCAGAAGCAGCACAGGTGAGCCATCGCATCGCTGCTGTCTCCCTGCCCGAGGCTCGTGGTGAGGACAGAAATAGGGTGGGAATTGGAGGCACTAGTGCGCTCCGGCAACTCGGTACTTCTCTCTAGACCCGGGTAGCTCAGCTACTTCAAATCTTCGTTCTAGGGTCCTTGGCGGGGTCTTAGGGACTGTGCCCCATACCTGAGATTTTGTAGGTGAAATTTAGTGGTTTCTTCCTGTATGTGTTTCTGGGGTGAGGGTCTTTTTCATCAGACCCTCATAGCGCCCAAGATCCAAAAGAAGTAGCTACCTATGGCTGGTGGCTGTGTGCCGTGGAGTCGGTTCTGTCTCATAGAGACCTTGTACAGGGTTTCTGAGGCTGTAAACCTTTACCGGAGCAGAACGGCTCATGTTTCTCCCGCGGAACAGCTGGTAGTTTTGAACTGCTGACCTTGCGATTAGCAGCCCGATTCATAACCACTGCGCTACCAAAGCTCCTTGTTGTTGTTGTTGTTAAGTGCCGTCGAGTCGGCTCCGACCCATAGCGACCCTGTACAGGGTTTCCGAGGCTATAAATCTTTACGGGAGCAGAAAGCCTCATCTTTCTCCCGCGGAGCAGCTGGTAGTTTCGAACTGATGACCTTGAGGTTCGTAACCACTACCAGAGCTCCTTAGCCACCTATAATGTGACCTAATTCTTGCCACCAAGAGGAGCTGGTGCTCAGGAAGGGTCGGGACTTGTCCAAGCTAACCCACTTCTGCCTGCACCTTGGCCAGGCCTCTTTTCACCACACTCCATGCCTCATAGGCCCTGACCCACAAATCCCCGACTTTAGGACCACCAATCCTGGAGCATTGCGCCCTACCGTATCTGTACTTCCCCCTTCCCCAGCAGTTAGCAGGAGACAGACATCCACATGGTCAGACCTCAACCCCCAACTCCACCACTGGGCAGGCACCCAAAGTGGGGAGGAGTGTGCAAATCAGATGAGGCTGGGGGCAGAGGTCTTCATGGTGGATCTTCCAGGGGATTGTGGGAGCTTAGAAAGGGGTCTCCAAGGACACTGGGAATGATAGAAATAGCAAAGAGGAGGGGGACATCCTCATGCTCCCTCCCCAGCCACCAGCTTCCCTCCCCCACTCATGATGGGAACTCAGAGGCCAAAGTCTGCCCCAAGGTCAAAAAATTGATTGATTGCTTTGCAGGGAAGGGGCAGGAGCGGCAGGAGAGGAGGGATTGGCCGGAAGGCACAGCCTCTGCTACTTTCGCCTGGGCTGGGGGACCATATCTGGAAGGTTGGGCTGAGGTCAGGATTTCCCCCCACCCTTGGGGGGTGGGGAATGGCCAGGGTTCAGGCTCCCTGCCTGGGCTGATAAGGACCTTGCTGGGGCTCCCACAAACGGTTTATCACTTTGTGTGGGGGGGCAGCCTACAGGCCTCAGGAAGAGGCAAGAGCATGGAGCGGCTTCGGGGTCTACTTCAGAGAGCGGTAAGACCTAGTGGGGTTGGGGGACACCTTAGGTCTTCTTACCAGGTCCCTCAGCCCACCCCCCACCCCCAATCCCTCTGGCTGGCCCTCTTGGCCAATGCCCAGGTTTCTCCCTGGTAGCCTCTGGCTCTGCCTCTCAGATCCTTTCTCCCTACCCTGTGCGCATTTGGCACCCTAAGGCTGCTGATCCATTCTTGCCAGATTCCTCCCCATCTCCCAGACCTCTTCCTCCAGTCTCAAGCCCTCTCCCCCAATCCCCCCCGCCCAGCAAGAGTTGTCCCTAGGAACTTCTCAGACCATCTACGAGCGTGTTGAAGGCACCCAGGGGCAGGGGCGCCTGGAGGAAGAAGAGGGAGACGGGGAGGAGGGTTCCGAAATTCCGGCCCACTTCTGCCCAATGGAGCTGAGGAGCCCGGAACCCCAGGGCTCTAGACCAAGACAGCAAAACCTCAGACCCTGGGTGGCAGCAGGACGAAGGGCCACCCCCTCCCTGGTTCTGACAGCCCTGCTGATCTTCACTGGGGGTGAGAGCAAAGGGTCTGGGCTGGGGAGATTGCTGGGGTCTAGAGGGGACCCAAGAGTAATCTCCATCTCGCTACCCACCAGCCTTCCTTCTGGGCTATGTGGCCTTTCGAGGGTCCTGCCAGGCATGCGGAGATGCTGTGTTGCTGGTCAACGACGATGTCAGCTATGAGCTGGGTCCTGACTCCCACCAGGGTCCACTGTATTGGCGTGACCTCCAAGCCATGTTCCTGAGGTTCCTGGGGGAAGGGCACCTGGAGGACACCATCAGGTAAGAACATACCTGTCCCTTTCCTGGCCCTCAAATGTCCTCCCTGCCTCTGCTCAGGCCCAGTCTTCCCTTCCTCCTCTCCTCAAATCCTGGTGCCTGGGCCCCTTTTCCAAGCCCTTCCACCTGTCTCCTTATTCTTTGGTCCTGGGAAGAATGACAAGCATCTGGAGCTGAGAGGAGGAAGGGTGGGCATAGGGGTGAGGCTCCAGGGGGCGCAGGCTCTGAAGACAGGGTGATTTGGGAGAAGAGAGAACTATCTGAATTTAAGAATAGAAGGGCCCTGCATCCAGACAGCCGTACAGCCATATAGAAGTAGACATGGATTGTGAATGGTGGTAGGTGGGAGCTCTGAAAAGGGCAGTTTAGGGAATCCAAAACAAAAGCAAGCAAATGCATCTGTGGACACACACCATTCTGCCTGCAGCTACATCATTGGGGTGTCAGCTGAACAGAGACTGAACTGAGGGGGCTTGCAGCACACAGTCCGAGCAGCTGATGCTGGGAAGGAGCTGCCCAGATACGTCCAAAGGTTCAGCCCACTCACAGACCTCTGTTGGCTCAGGAATAGTTTTTCAGTGAATTCTCCTGGGTTTTCTCAGTAGATAATCACGTAAGCTACAACAATCAGATCTAGAACCGATCATGAGAATGGCAGAGGACAAGACAGCATTTTGCTCTGCTGTTAATGGGGTCACCATGAATGGTAGTGACAGGTTGAAGGCTGACTCAATGGCAGATAACAGCAACACAGTCAGAGAAGCATGTGTTCTTTTCCAGTGTTCACACCGTCTATGTCTTCTGCGTTTCTTATTGCATCGGAAAGGACGTGAATGAATGTAATGTTGATAGTAGTGTTCGTGTCTATTTCCTCATTTTAATAGGGATGTTAATATGTTGCAGACATCTAGTAACTAACATTGGACTAAGGAAGTCGCTACTCCTAGTTTATAGAGTTGGGTTTTTTTGTGGTTTAGAAAGGAGAAATAGATATAAATTTGTTTTTAAATGTTTTTCAAGAGTGTATTGAAGTGTTTATACAGTAATTTGCATGAATTGACTTCTTTGCCATTAATGCTTGGTCAAGGTGTATCATTCTTTTAATACACTACTTGTGTTGTTGTTAACTGCTGTTGAGTCAGTTCCAACCCATAATGACCCTGTATAGAGTTTCCGAGGAGCGGCTGGTGAGCTTGAACAGCCGACCTTGTGGTTCAAAGTGACTTTGCAGTCCCGCACATTAACCCACAGCGCCACACCAATATTACGTTCAGCTTATTAAAGACTTTAAATTTGTGGCATCAACAACATTCAGAGCTGTTTATTTTCCTCACCAGTCCTTGAGAGTCTGGATAGAGGCTGAGCAGGTAGGGGGTTTGGCAAGTCTAGGGGTGGGCTGTGGCACTGTGAGCCGCATCAGAGGGCAAGGTGGCAAGAGGGTCGCAGTGAGCATGAATCATCTAGGCTGGAGGGGAAGAGGAGGAATTGTAAAGTCCAGAGCGCTCAGTGGGACTGAAGAGCTGGTACGATGAGGATAAGAGGAGAGCTGGATCCTGAAAAGCTAGGTAACGACAAGATACTGGGTGGGACCAGGGGAGAGTGAGGCATGAGTGGAGGTTACAGTCTGCCACTCATTCATTTATTCAACACATCATTTGAGTATGTAATATGTGGCAGGTACTGGGCTAATTAGGTGGTAGTGAGGTAACAGGGAACAAAACACGCCTTGCTTTCATGGGGCTTACAGTCCTTAAATTGATATTAAACTAATAATCACGTTTTTGTTAAGTGCTGTTGAGTCAGTTCTGACTCATAGCGACCCTGTATAGAGTTTCCGAGGAGTGACTGGTGGGTTTGAGCTGCCAATTTTGCAGCTTAAACTGACTAATCACTGGAATCATTGCTTTGGAAGTAAAGTATGTGAGGAGTGATGAGAGCATGATTCTTTTTTTTCTTTTTTCACAATTAATGGGTTTGAACCGCAAGGTTGGCTGTTCAGACTCACCAGCTGCTCCTCAGAAACCCTATACTGGGTTAATATGAGTCTCCACTGACTCAAGGGCACTTAACAAGAGTGGGGTTTCATAAGGAAGTAAACAGGGTATACCATTCAGGATCAGAGAGGACACAGTTCACCAGCTAGAACCGCCTTTGCTCTACCATACTGCAGGCATGCCTCACTCTTGTGGCTGGCTTCTCAGCCATGTGGTTTCTTCGTCTGTGCCCTGCTCAGGCAAACGTTACAAAGCACTTTTAATCCAGTCTGTGAATGCCCAAAGGGCACATTCTGAAAGCCAGTTTCCTGCCTTTAGGCACAGCTTTACTTAGTCCATAGGCCTAGAGCCCTTAGCTGCTCTGTCTCTCCATGCCTCTGCTATCATCTGGATCCATGTTCCATTCATGTTCTTCCTTCCTGATAGTCTTGGAATCATCTGTCATCTGTGAGATGGCTCCTTTTCAACCTAGCTAGATAGCAAAACTAACCAATCCCAGCCTTAGAGTTCTGTACACCTTATTTGCATCAAGGTTGGTGATTCAAGCTCACCAGGTGCTCCTTGGAAACCCTATACAGGGTCGCTGTGGGTCAAAATTGACTCGACGGCACTTAACAACAACAACCCAATCACTTGGTGGGAATTAAGAAAACATTGGATTGTTGATGTTGTTAGGTGCCTTTGAGTTGTTGGCCCTGTGCCAACATCACAATCATTGTGATTGTGTCATTGCTGCTACCATCATGCCAATCTATCTCATTGAGGGTCTTCCTCGTTGAGGGCATGATTCTTGATGTACATGGGTTTCAGGGAAGGCTTCCTTGAGAAACTGATAAGCTGTTATATGAGGGATAGCCAGGCAAAGAGGAAGTGAAAAAGTATTCCAGGCTAGGGAACAGCATCTCTAAAGGGTCCAAAGCAGGAAGGTTGTGGCCTTGTCCAGGAAGAGATTGCTCATTGCTAGTATATAGAAGCATAACTGATGTGATGTGTTGATTTTATCCTCTGTAACTTGCTGAATTTCTTTATTTGTTCTTGTAGCTTTAGGGTGGATTCTTTGGGGGTTTCTAGATATAGGATTATGCCATCTGTGAATATATCATGTTGAAGAATTCCCTTTCTATCCCTGGTTTAGTGAGGGGTTTCATTATGAAAATGTGTTGAATTTTGTCAAATGCCTTTTCTGCACCAATTGAGTTGATCATGTGGTGTATTACATTGATTTTCTTATATTGAACCACCCTTGCATTCCTAGTATAACTCCTACTTGGTTATGGCATATAATTCTTTGAGTTTCATTCAGTTTGCTAATAGTTTGTTGAGGATTTTTATATGTATGTTCGTAAGGAATGTTGGTCATTTTTCTTGTGTTTTTATCTGCTTTTGTTACCAGGGTAACAGTACTTCATAGAAAGAGTTAGGAAGTGTTCTCTTCTATTTTTGGGAAGCACTTGAAGGTTGATATTAATTCTTATTGAAATGTTTGGTAAAATTCCCTAGAAAAGCCATCTGGTCCTGGACTTTTCTCTGCTGGGAGGTTTTTGATTACTGATTCAATCTATTCATTTGTTATAGGTCTGTTCTAACTTTCTATTTTTGAGGTAGTTTTAAGTTAGGAATTTGCTCCTTTCATCTAGGTGCTATAATTTGTCAGCATATAGTTGTTCATGGTACTGTTATGATCCTTTTTATTTCTCTACGGTCAGTAACTTAAAGTTTCTCTCTTTTATCATTTGTGTCTTCTAGCTCGCTCGCTCGCTCGCTCTTTTTTTTTTTTTCCTTTTCCTAGCTAAAAGTTTGTTGATTTTTAAAACCATCTTTTCAGAGAACCTTCCCCCCCACCCCTTTGTTGATTCTCTTAATTGTTTTTCTATTCTTTATTTCATTTTACTTTGTTGTAATATTATTTGTGGGTGAAAGATGAGACTTTCTGCTTCCATGAATCGGAACCAACTCAAACTTGAGGGCACTTAACAACAACATCAACAACTACTAATCTTAATTATTCCCTTTCTTCCTATTGCTTTGTGTTCAATTTGCTTATCTTTTTTTCAAGGAATAAAGTCAAGTTATTGATTTGACATCTTTCTTCCTTTATAACGTAGGCATTTATATCTATAAAAGGAGCTCTGGTAGTTTAGAGGTTATGAGTGGGGCTGCTAACCTCAGGGTCAGCAGTTTGAAACTACCAGCTGTTCCCTGGGAGAAAGATGAGGCTTTCTGTTCCAGTAAAGATTTATAGCCTCAGAAACCCTATACAGGGTCACTATGAGTCAGAACCCAATCAAGGCACTTAACAACAACAACATACCTATTTTTTTTTAAGTTTTTATTGTGAATTGAGTGATAGTTTACATAGGAGAACATGAGCTTTATACTCATCCTATGGTATTTCGTTTCATTGCAATGATTGTAATCCCCTCCATGCATCATCATTCAACAGTATTTGCCTCTAGTCCCTCTGTTGTTTTGTTTTGTTTTTGTTTTTTGATGCACACCTAAACACTAAGGAATATACAATCATTCAAACACCCAAAGGGCATACCCTGCAAGCCTGCCCACCACCCACGGTGACCAGCATGCAGCCCCTCTCCCTCCATGAGTCTGGAGTCCCAGCCGCTCCATCTTTCCATATCATCATCTCTGCCTCTAGCTCTCTGAATATGGTCCCACACTCCGCTACCGCTCTTCTCCCTTGGTGGTCCCCAGGGTCAATATATCTTTTTATCGTGTCCATCTTTATTTCTTGTATAGATTTTGACTTAAAATCTGTTTTGTCTGATACTTGTTGTTGTGAAGAGCTGTTGAGTTGGTTCAGACTCATAATGACTCTGTATAGGGTTTCCAAGGACTAGCTGGTGAGTTTGAACCGCCGACCTTGTGACTCACAGTCCAGTGGTGTTCCTATAGCGCCACACCAGCCACCCCTAATATAAGCATCCCCTTCAGCTCTCTTTTGATGTTTGCATGGAGTACTTTTTGCATACTTCCACTTTCAGCTTCTTTTTTTTTTTTAAGTTTTTATTGTGAATTATGTGTTAGTTTACATGGGAGAACATTATCCATTATCCTTACATTCATATTATCATATTTCATTACATTGCAATGATTACAATCCCCTGCATGCATCATCAAACATCCGAAGGGTACACCCCGCACGCCTGCCCCCCGGCCACCAGCACACAGCCCCTCACCCTCCCTTCAGCTTCTTTTTGACTTGAATCTAAAGTGGTCTCTTATGGACAGCATACATTTGGATCACGTTTTCCTGTCCATTCCAATCGCTGTCTCTTTTTTTTTATCCACAAACCTCCAAAAATGTGTCCTTTTTAATGTTCATGAGAGTTCAACACAACAGGACAGACTTAACTAAAGGAGTACAGGCCTTTGATACAGGTTTATGCCATAGGATTTTAATCATTTCCTAAGAAATGTTATTCCAAACTTATAGTCTCATCAGAAAACTGTGAAAAAGATTCTGATACGTGTTCTGTGACTTTATACTGCTAATGCCATTGTGTTATAGGTCATTCAATATGAAAATAATGAACACTGACATCTTTTCCATCTGCTCATTAGATGTAAGTAATGGTTTAAAAATAATCATTCAGGTTATTCTAAAACAATTTTGTCAAAATTAGTGCCCCAAAGCAAAATATGCTTTCTATTCTTAAGGCAAACATTTCACATATAAAAAAAAATATTTGCTATATTGAGTCCTGCTGTGTCACTGTAGAATAAGCACTTAACTACAAGGTCGGTTTGAACTTCAAGGTCGGCGGTTCAAATTCATCTGCTGCTTCTCAGAAACCCTGTACAGGGTCACTATGGGCCAGAACCGACTGGATGGCACTAAACAACAGCAACAATCTCATTCTACATGCAGCTCTATTTCTATAAGGGATTGAAAGCTGATAGGCCATACTGGATTACAAGCAAGTTCTGTTCTCAAGTCTGTCTGTAAATTGAATTTGTACGTAAGTCAGAAAAATTAGCTATGGTTCGTATCTAACGTCAGTCAAATATTTGCTTTGTTGTTAAGTACCGTCAAGTCGGTTCTGACTCATAGTGACCCTGTGAGTGTTTCTAAAGATCAGCTAGTGGGTTTGAACTGCCAACTTTACAGTTAGCAGTCCAGTGCTTATCCTATAGTATAGATCTTTCTATACATAAAAAACATAAAAGAAATGTTTCCAGACACCCCAAAGCATCTTTAACATGATACAGAAATGATGCTATGATGTTAACCACTGCCTTTTTATTGGAGATTTTAATGTTTATATTTAAAGAGGACTAAGATCCTCTTTTAAAGTGTTGAAGAGCAGAGATGTCAGCTTGAGGACTAAGGTGCATCTGACCCAAGCCATGGTATTTTCAATTACCTCATATGTATGCGAAAGCTGGACAGTGAATAAGGAAGACCGTAGAAGAATTGCTGCCTTTAAGTTACGGTGTTGAAGGAGAATACTAAAAGTGCCATGGGCTGCCAAAAGAACCAATAGATCCATTTTGGAAGAAGTGCAGCCGGAGTGCTCCCTGGAGGCTAAGATGGTCAAACTTCGTCTCTCATACTTCAGACATATTGTCAGGAGGGACCAGTCACTGGAGAAGGATATCATGTTTGGTAAGGTGGGGGGTCAGAGAAAAAGAGGAAGACCCCCAACGAGATGGATTAGCCAAGTGGCAGCATCAATGGACTCAAGTGTGGCAACAGTAGTGAGGTTGGCCCAGGATCGGGCAGTGTTTCGTTCTGCTGTGCATAAGGTCGCTATGGGTCGGTACCAAATCAATGGCACCTAACAACAACAACAAGATCACACAATTGTTAAAACAGTTGGCTGCTAACCGCAAGTTTGGAGATTTGAACCCACTAGTCCTGGTGTGGCCCTGTGGGTTAATGCACTGGACTGCAAAGTCAATTTGAACTATAAGGTTGGCGGTTCAACCTCACCAGCCATTCCTCAGAAACCCTATACAGGGTCACTATGAGTCAGAACTGACTCAATGACACTTAACAACAACAAACAACAAAGCCATTCCGCAGGAGAAAGATGAGCCCATCCCTCTCTGCCCTACAGGGTCACTGTAAGTCAGACATAACCTGATGGCTGTGGGTTTACAGTTAAAGTGATTGTTAATAAGGCAAGACTTACTTCTGTCATTTTACTATATGTTTTCTGTGTGCCTTAGACTTTCTGTGTCCCTCATTTCTTCCAAAACTGCCTACATTTATGTTTATTTGATTTTTCAACAGGAGACCATTTTGATTCCCTTTTGTTTCTGTATGTTTACATTTTAAAGGTATTTGCTTTGTTGTTACCATGAGGGTTTCATTTAACACCCTAAATTTATAACGACCTAATTTAAATTGATGGAATCCTGGTGTGGCGCTGTGGGTTAATGTGCCAGACTGCAAAGCCGTTTGAACTGCAAGGTCAGCAGTTCAAGCTCACCAGCTGCTCCTCGGAAACCCTAGACAGGGTCTCTATGGGTTGAAATCGACTCAATGGCACTTCACAACAACAGTTTAAATTGATAACAATTTTAACTTGAAGACCACACAAATATTCTGTTCCTACATTCCTCTTCTCCTCTGTGTTGTTCTTAACACTAATTACATTTTTACCTATGGTGTGCCCATAACATAAATTTATAGTTATTTTTATGTATTTGTCTTCCACATTATGTAAAACATAACAAGTAGAGATAGAACCCAAAATGCCATAAGCCTTGAGTTTATATTTACCCATAAATAGGAAGGAGTCCTGGTGTGGTGCTGTGGGTTAATGCACTGAACTGCAAGATCCATCGGTGGTTCAAGCTCACAGGTACTCCTCAGAAACACTATACAGGGTCACTATGGGTTGGAACCAACTCGACAGCACTTAACAACAACAACCTTTACTGTAGATATATTCCCTTTCTTAAGGCTTTTGAGTTACCCGCTACTCTTATTTTCACATTAGCATTTTTTTTCTTTTAACTTTTTACTGTGAATTTACAGACAAGATCATCAGCTTTACATTCAGCAAACCAGACATTTTATTTCATCTCGATGACTACAATCTCTCCTTGCAACAACACTTATCCTGCTTCCTCCCTGTGTTTCCTATTTGCATTCCATCCACCTTCCCATCCCTTCTCAGCTTTGTCCTTTGGAAATGTTGTCCTTTAGATTTTGAATGATTAACCATTCCATGGTGAGCATACCTTATTAGTATTGTTGTCCCCGCTAAAAACCGATCTGCTGCTTGACTGAAAATTGGGCCACTACCGTGAGCTCCTTTCCAGACCTGAAGGGGGGTCGAGGGCCAGAGTCTCAGATTCCCCCAGTCTCTTTCTGACCAGTAAGCCCTTTGCCCCTACCACGATGGTGACCCCAGCCCTGTAGGCCACTGCCAAAGCCTCTGGGCCCTCCCGCTGCACTAGTGTCATCTGCCATTTGGTGTTTTCTCAGAGAAGAAACCATAGCACAGGTTTTGTGAGACATTTCTTCAATTTTTGTTTATTTAGGAATGACTTGATTTTGCCTTCATTTTTGCCAATTTCGAATTATTGGTTGACTCTTGTAGTCTTTCAGCCTTTGGAATATGTCATTCTACTCCCTTCTCATTTCTGTGGTTTGTGAGGAGAAGTTGGTATTTACTCTCATTGAGGATTCTTTGTATGTGATGATCTGGTACTCCCTTGGTGCTGTTTGTATTAGGTTTTTGAGAGTTTGATTTTAAAATATCTTGTCTGTCTCCTTGGGTTCATCCTACTTGGACTTCATTGAGCTCTTTTAATGCCGATTCATACCTTTTGTCAAATTTGTGAAGTGTCTGGCTTATTTCTTCAAATATTCTTTTTGTCCCTTTTTCTCTTCTCCTTCTAGGACCCCCATTATGCTTATGCTGGCCTGCTTGATGTTGCTGTTGTTGTTGTGTGCATTGAGTCAATTGCTACTCATAGAGAACCCTGTGTAGGGTTTCCAGAGCTGCTGGTGGGTTTGAACTGCTGACCTTATGGTTAGCAGTCCAGTGCTGATCCTACTATGCCACACCAGCTTGATATGTCATGTGCCATGGAGTCGGTTCTGACTCATAGCGACCCTGTACAGGGTTTCCGAGGCTGTAAATCTTTACGGGAGCAGAACGCCTCATCTTTCTCCTACGGAACAGCTGGTAGTTTCAAACTGCTGACCCTGAGGTTCACAGCCCGATTCGTAACCACTACACTACCAGCTTGAGAGTGCATCATAAATCCCTTAGGCTCAGCTCACGCTTCTTTCTTTATTTCTCTTCGGACTTGATAATATAATTTTTTATCAAGTTCATTGATTCTTTCTTCTCCCAGCTCAAATCTGCTGTTTAATCCCGCCAGTGAATTTCTCATTTTAATTTTATTTTACTTTTCAGCTCGAATATTTCTGTTTGATTCTTGTTTACAGTTTTATCTCCTTACCAATTTTCTCATTTTGTTCATACCTTGTTTCTCTGATTTCCTTTACTTTCTTGTCCATGATTTCCTTTTGTTCTATAAGCACATTAAATACTATTGTTTCCAAGCTTTGTCTAGTAAGGCCATTATCTGGACTTCCACAGGGATGGTTCCCACCATTCATTTTGTTCTTTTACACAGTTCTTCTTAAGCCTTGTGATTGTTTGTTGAAAAAATGGACATTTGATTGTTACAATAACGTACCTGGAAATCAAATTCTTCCCCTCCCCCAGGACTTGCTACAGCAGTTTTATACTCATTTGTCTTTTTTTTTTTTTTAGTTTTTATAATGATTTGAGTGATAGTTTACATGGGAGAACATCAGTTTTGCTCTCATGCTATCGTATTTTGTTTCATTGCAATGATTACAATCTACTCTGTGCATCATCATTCAACAGTATTTGCTTCTATTCCCTCTGGTTTTTTGTTTTTGATGTACACAAAAACACTTAGGAATATATAATCATTTAAACAACCAAAGAGCATATTCTGCAAGCCTGCCTCCTGGCCACCAGCACACAGCCTTTCTCTTTCCATGAGTCTAGAGTCCCCAGCTGCTCTCTCCCTCCACGTTCTCATCTCTGCCTTCATCTCTGGTATTGCTACTTCTCTGGATAGAGTCTCACATTCCGCTTATGCTCTTCTCCCTTGATGGTCCTAGGGACTGTAAGATTAACTACTCCCTCAGTTGTTCTGGTAGCATAGTGGTTACGAATCGGGCTGCAAACCTCAGGATCAACAGTTCAAAACTACCAGCGGTTCTGCTGGAGAAAGATGAGGCTTTCAGCTCCCATAAAGATTTACAGCCTCAGAAATCCTGTACAGGGTCACTATGAGTTGGCACTGACTCCACGGCATATAACAACAACAGTTGTTTCTTAATTGCTGAAGGCTGTAGTCATCTGTTTGTGTAGTGATTTTCTGTTTTGGAAAATTGCCCTCCTAAACATGTGTAAACTCAAGTATTCAGGTATTCATCTAGAGTTTTGGCCGATATTTCTTTGAATGCAAGGGTTGAGGGAGTGGCATCTCGAGCTTCACAAATTGACTATGTGCTGGGACCCTCTTTCCAACACTTAGCAAGTCTAGTACTGAGTTTAGGGATCAGCCTAAGGTAAAACTGTTTTCTCAGGTCATTTATGAGTATGCATCTTTCATGTGATGTGTGTTTGTGTGTGTTTGTCTTCCTCAATTCCCGCTTACACACCGTTCTTTATTTCTAAAAGAAATTCTTTCCGTAGTCACTCTCCATCCAGTCTTTAGTTGCCAAGTTTGTGTCTTAATCACACTGGTTAGGCCAAGCAGCTACAGGTAGTTACAACTTTAGGGCATTACCCACAGTCTGTCTGCCCTGTGTGAATTCTGAGATACCACGTCAAGACAAGAGCCCTATTTCTGTATTTCAGGCAACCCCCCATTACGTTAGAACAGACACACAGTGGTTTGTGAATAAAATCTCTGCCAGAGACCAGGGTCCCTCTCTGGGAGTGCACATCACTGCTGTTTTAAGGTGGTCACATGAGCTGGCAAGATGGCGGGGCATGTAGAAAATCAAAGCTTTCCGACACTTAGACGTCACTTTTTTCTTGATTCAGCATATGCTTAGGTGCTGTAACCTCTTGATGGGTTCCCAGAGTTCTGACAAAGTTGGCTCTGTGCTTGTCTATTTTTGTTTATGGGTGGGGGATGGGAGCATGCTGCTACTTACAAAGTCACCTTGCCCTGGATAAGTGTGTGCTTTCAATTTAGATAAAGTTTTTTTAAAACAGAACACTGTGTTTTGAAGGTCAGTCTAGATTGCAGCATGTTGTTGTTGTTGTTGTGTCATCGAGTTGGTTCCGACTCATAGTGACCCTGTATAGGGTTTCTGAGGAGCAGCTGGTGAGCTTGAACCACCGACCTTGTGGTTCAAACAACTTTGCAGTTCAGTACATTAACTCACAGTGCCACACCAGGACTCCTATTACTGCTGCACAGGATTTCCAAATGCCTGTCACCATATTTCATATACCAATTTCATTATAATGGACACCTCTCATCAGGTGGTATGACACTGTAGGATTAGCACTGGACTGCGAACCACAAGGTCAGCAGTTCAAATCCACCAGCTGCTCCTCAGAAACCCTATTGTTGTTGTTGTTATGTGCCGTGAAGTCGGTTCCAACTCATAGCAACCTGTACAGGGTTTCCGAGGCTATAAATCTTTATGGGAGCAGAAAGCCTCATCTTTCTCCCACTGAACAGCTGGTAGTTTTGAACTGCTGACCCTGAGGTTAGCAGCCCGATTTGTAACCACTATGCTACCAGAGCTCCTTATACAGGGTGGTAATGAGTTGGAACTGAGCCAATGGCACTTCACAACAACAAATGATCAGAAGCAATAGAAAACTTGATCTTCTGGGTGTGGACCAGATTAGATGGGGTCAGGAATGGAACTGAGAAAATCACTCCAACCATGTGTTACAGTATGCCTTGTGCAAGCTGAAAGCACACTGGCTCTCCATATGGATTGGAACTTGGTGTGGAGCTGAAAACAATAAACCAGATGCCAAAGACCAAACAAAGTCCTTAATGAAAGTGGACAAATGACCAATTAGTTATGGGATCACTGCAATGAGGGAGGATGGTTACCTGCATGGCATAGACTTCAAGGAATAAGGTTTTTCCTTAAAGAAGGAGTGATCAGAAGTGTGAGACGTAGAGTCAACGACACAGCAAGTGTGGCTTCCTCAAGAAAGAGCCATTTCTGTCAAGGTGTTAACAGGTGTTCTGTGATGTTGAAGGATGAAGAAGGTAGTTTGCTCTGGACAGGGTGCAGGTGTGAGGGGTTACAGGCAAGCCATGCAGGGACAATCCGTAGCAGAAGTTAAATAGAAGAACAGGGGTAGCTGAAATGGCAAAAAGGTTGGTTTGTTTAGTGGAGACTGTGGAAGAAGACAGGATTAGGATTAGTTCTCCAATGAGACAAATGAAATGGTCCCATGATTCCACCAAGAATCTCAGTGTAACCCATGAGGTCCAGGTGGAGGAAGGGGAAGTGGGGAGGGGGTGTCTGCTGACTCTGCCCAGTTGCTCTTGAAAAAAACAAGTGTTTTCATGCCTGGACAAATCTTAGGCCCGTATGTATGGGGGCGAGGCATGGAGGGGCAGTCTGTGGGCAGTAGATGTGTTGGTGAGCTTAATCTGAGCCAGGAATACCCTAAGGGGTCGTGGGCCCGACCCCCAAGCTGTGGGAAGCTAAGAGTCTAAGCAGGAGATCCTCTGAGATGCAGCTTTGGTAGATGGGAGTGAATAGGTCTGAAGAGCTCATTCAGAAGAATACAGAGTCCCTCACTGCCCGTGACCTGGCAACCCTACGTTGCAGGCATCCTCTCCGACTCTCTCCCTCTTATGTGGGCCTTCCGAAGTCCCAGCCCTGTTCCCCTCCCAGGCTCCAATTCCACCTTTCCTCATTCAGGCAAACCAGCTCTCGGGAAAGAGTATCTGGCTCTGCTGGGATGGCTGCCCTGGCTCAGGACATCCGCTCCGAGTTCTCCCGCCAGAAGCTGGACCACGTGTGGACTGACACACACTACGTGGGGTTGCAGTTCCCGGACCCGTGAGAGCTGGGAGGTGGCAGAGTGGGGTGGGGGCGCGTGGCGGGGACGGGAGGCTCACCACCTGTACTTCTCAGGGATAACCCCAACACCCTGCACTGGATCAATGCGACAGGCTGGGACGAGGAGCAGCTGCCATTGGAGGACCCCAACGTCTATTGTCCCTACAGCGCGACTGGTAACTACATGGTGAGCGCCCCTAGTGCCGCCCTCCGGAATGCTGGCCGCCGGCACTCACAGGTGCAGGACGAGGGGGCCGCGGCGAGCCCGCCTCACCTGTCCCTTCCCTCACCCCCAGGGAGAGCTGCTGTACGCCCACTATGGGCGGCCGGAGGACCTGCAGGAGCTGCGAGCTAGGGACGTGGAGCTGGCGGGGCGACTCCTGCTGGTGCGCGTGGGGAACATCAGCTTTGCCCAAAAGGTGAGGGTCTCCAAATGGGGGATGTTGCCGAGCCAGGAGGGTACCGGCTAGAGGAACCAGAGGGTCGGGACAAATGAAATGCGGCGAAGAGGCTGACTGAGGAAGAAAGGAAAGAACCACACGGCCCGTAAGAAAATGTTGGCAGCTAACAACAAAATAGGAGGTTCGGGCATCAGGCTGATGTGGAGAACTAAACACCGCCAACCAACCGGGAGGGGGTAGGAGGAGGAAGGGGCGTGCCAAAGCCCTGCGGGGGTGGGGGTGGGGCGGGGAGGCAGGGTGGGAGGGCGTGCACAACCCTTTATCCGAATTGTGGGAGCCATCATTGCTTTTCCACATTTCATCTGCCATTATAAATCCAATTTCTCTGGGAAAGATGTCCTGTAGCCACCTCTCTTCCCCAGGTGGCCAATGCCCAGGACGTTGGGGCCCGAGGAGTGCTCATATATCCTGACCCAGAAGACTTCTCTTCTGACACACACAAGCTAGGCTTGCCCAGCCACCGGGCTGTGTATGGCCATGTGAGTCTAGGTTCCCAGGACTGGCATACCTTTCTCCCTGGGCCCCAGCCCTCAGTTTCAGCATGGGTACTTGTCTCCCTACAGGTGCACATGGGAACTGGGGATCCCTACACCCCTGGCTTCCCCTCCTTCAACCAAACTCAGTTTCCTCCAGTCCAGTCCTCTGGCCTCCCCAGCATCCCAGCCCAGCCCATCAGCGCAGACATTGCTGCCCAACTGCTAAGGTGAGGGACCTCTGGAGCTCAGGAGCTAGCCCATGAGTGCCTTTGGATAGACTAGGAAAAGGCCACCTTTCCTCTGGGGGACACAATCTTTTGCCCGCAGTTTGGTGGATGGAGTCCCAGCTGGGGTTCCAGCCACACTCCCCACTTTCACTTGGCACCCTTAAGTAGGAGACACAATTGCATGGCTCCTCCAATCAGGGTACAAAGGCAGAGACCAGAAGCAGAAGGTCAGAGGTAGAGAGCAGAGGGAAGCTTTGGACCCTTCTGTGACCCAGTCTTTCTGCTACTTCTGACCCTTTGTGTCCCACCATCTTCAGGAAGCTCGAAGGCCCAGTGGCTCCCCAGAAATGGCAAGGGCATCTCCCCGTGTCCTCGTATCGCCTGGGTCCCGGGCCGAGCCTGCACCTGAAAGTCAACAATCGCAGGGTTTCCACCCCCATCAGCAATATCTTTGGCTGCATCGAGGGTCACTCTGAGCCAGGTATGCTTCTTTGCCTGCATCGCCCACACAACCTGCATGAGAGGAAATCACTGCTCCTAATCTGTGCAGGGCCACGCAAGAGGCGCAAGGGAGGGTGGGAATGGGGCCCAAGGGCAGGAAGGGTAGCTTTGCACTGAAGTAGAGGGTGCAACAAGGGTTAGTAAGGAGAAAGGCTGGCAAGTTGGGACTGGGATAGATGAGAGTGATGGTGAGGAGACCCCCTCCTCCACACTGTTCTCAGGTGGCACGGGCAGTCTTGCATAGTAGCAAGTTCCCTGGCATTGGAGGTGAGAGAGTAGGTGATACAGCAGCACATGAAAGGCAGTCAGATGGCTCTGTCATGCATCTCCAGACATGGACAGCAATGGGGAATTGAAGGTTCTTGAGCAGGAGAGCAGGGAGATGGGACAGCCCTTCAGGAAGAAGACTGTGGTACCTATGAGTGACATAGGGAGAGAGAGGTGCAGGGAGGCCTATGGGGAGACTCAGGTCTGAGGATGCTATGGAGGTACAGCCTGCTGACTAGCAACACCTGCTGACCAGGGAGGTGACAATTCTAGGCACCTTGCTGATGGAACAAGCGCTCCAGGAGGGCCAAGAGAAGAAGGGACCATTTTCTTTAGGAACTGCGGGGCTACAGGCAGAGAGCTGTGAGGGGCTAAGTGATGGAGGCTGGCAGAGGTCCAGGAGTGCTGGTGGCACCTGTCCTCCTAAGATACAGAAAAACATCTTTGTGTACTGCTGGTACTAGATCACTATGTCGTCATCGGGGCCCAGAGAGATGCATGGGGCCCAGGAGCAGCCAAGTCTGCCGTGGGGACTGCCATACTGTTGGAGCTGGTGCGGACCATTTCCTCCATGGTGAGCAATGGTAAGGCCAGGGCCTGGGTTGGGCAGAGGTGAGGTTTTGGCCCAAGCCAGGTCTGGGGCCAAGAGACAGGAACACAGCCTAGAGGGTGGACCTCAAAACTTGGCTCCCCGACGGGCCCATCCTGACAATTCACTTCACCTCCATTCCTTCATCTAGAAACGAAAGTAATAGTAGCTCTCCATCAGTCTGGGTGAGCATGAAGCAGGAGAGTGTGGAGGAGGAAGGGGGGGTGTCAGGGGACCAGGACAGAGGGAGAGCTAAGAGGGCTTGGGTTGGCCACCAGCTTGAGCCCATTCGTCGTCTCCCTTCTGCCCACAGGCTTCCGGCCCCGAAGAAGTCTTCTCTTCATTAGCTGGGATGGAGGCGACTTTGGGAGTGTGGGCTCCATGGAGTGGCTGGAGGTGATGGTGGGGTCCTGGGCTGGGTAGCTGGGCAGTAGGGAGAAGCATTAGGTGTGGGGGGCATACTCTCCTCCCGTCACTCACCCACAGGGTTACCTCAGTGTGCTACACCTCAAAGCTGTCGTCTATATGAGCCTGGACAATGCGGTCCTGGGTGAGCTATGGCCTGCCACCATCTAGGCCCCTCCCACCCACTCCTGTCCCCAGAGCCCAAACCCTGAGGCTGGCATATCTCTTTCTGTCTTCAGGGGATGACAGGTTCCATGCCAAGACCAGCCCCCTTCTGATCAACCTCATCAAGAATGTCCTGAAGGAGGCAAGAACGAGGCCCACAGGGGAGGCTGTGGGAGAAAGACAGCTGGTGGGGGCCAAGCCTGACCCATGCCCCTCACCCCTGCCGCCAGGTGGACTCTCCTAACCGCAGTGGGCAGACCCTTTATGAGCAGGTGTTCACCAGCCCCAGCTGGGAGGCTGAGGTGTAAGTAGGAGTGGGAGAGGCTGAGGTGGGGGAGGAAGGGAGGGTCCCCCCTAACCTGCCTATCCTCAGGATCCGGCCCCTACCCATGGACAGCAGTGCCTATTCCTTTACCGCCTTTGCGGGCGTTCCAGCAGTTGAGTTTTCCTTCATAGAGGTGAGACTTCCTGGCCCCGGCCCCAGATGCCTCAACCTGTCTCCACCATGCCCATGTCCAGCCCCTGTCCTGTCCCAGCAGGATAACCAGGCATATCCGTTCCTGAACACCAAAGAGGACACATATGAGAACCTGCATGCAGCGCTGCAAGGCCGCCTGCCTGCCGTAGCCCGGACTGTGGTCTTACTCATTGGGCAACTCCTCATCCGACTCAGCCATGACCACCTGCTGCCCCTCGACTTCGGCTGCTACGGGGATGTTGTTCTCAGGCACATCGGCAAACTCAACGACTTCTCTGGGGACCTAAAGGTCCAAGATGCCAACGCAGCTCCCCGCCTCTGGGGGTGGGGGGTGCTGCCTGGGCCACACGGTCTGGCCCCCCATCCCTTTAATCCCTGGACTCCCTGTCACCTAAGTCCCTAGGTCCCAGCTGGTATACTCCTAGGCCCCAAGATTTGTCTTCCCCAACCCTACAACTCCAGAGTCTTATTCCCCTCGTCCTTCATTCGGCCCTCAGCACTCTGTCCCCATGCCTTCCCGCCTCTTGGCAGGCTCAGGATCCCAGCCCCGTCCCCCAACATCTTGACCCCCATCCTAGCCCCGGGCCCTGGTCCATCTCTGTTAGCCTTTGGCTACCTACTCCAGCCTGTGCCTCTGCCCTCAGGCCCGTGGGCTGACTCTCCAGTGGGTGTACTCTGCACGGGGGGACTACATCCGGGCGGCGGAGAAACTGAGGAAAGAGATCTACAGCTCTGAGGAAAGGGATGAAAGGCTAATGCGCATGTACAACGTCCGCATCATGCGGGTGAGCTCCCATACCCAGCACGTCCCCTGCCTCTGCTAGTGGTCCTGGTGCCCCCTTCCAGGGCCCTGGCGCTGTTGACCCTACCCTCTCCCTTCTCCCATTCTGAGACCTTTCTTGAAGGGACAGTGCAGCTGGTTGGTCCTTGCCTGGGAGTGAGCCCAGTTCTAGGCATGATGCCTTCAGACTGGCCAAGCTGGGAGGATCTTAGCAACCATCAGGAAACGAGGAGGGAAACGCTCCTTAGCCACAGTCACGTGGTCAGTGTGTGGCAAAACTGGGATGATCCATACACACAACCCCCTTCTGCCCACCTCTAGAGACAAAACTGTGTACTTAGTGATCCACAGTCCAAAAGGAGAAAAGGGCTGACATTTTCACAGAATAGGTGGATGAAATCTAGAAAGGCTGCTAGAAGGAGGTGTCTTCTGAAACTTGTACTTGATCTTGAGCCCACCAGCAGTTCTGGGGGAGAAAGATGAGGCTGTCTGCTCTTGTAAAGATTTACTGTTTCTACAGTCTAAGAAACCCTATGTAGGGTCACTATGAGTCGGAATGAACTCCATGGCATCGGGTTTGGTTTTGGGGGGTTTGGATTGTTTCTGCTTAGTTTGGAATACTTTGCAGGCCTCACCTCCTGTCCAGATACACCCTTCCTCTTCTTCCATTTCCTCACCCCAGGAATTCAACCCCTCAAGTTTGGGGAAATGAGTGGGTAGAGATTGTTTGAGTTAGAAAACATCTAGGATGCAAGATTATAAGCTGGACCATCCTCATTTAGTGTGGTTCCTCACTGTCCAGCACACCCTGGTAAATGCACGCAGGGAACCCAAAGTGTGCACATTGAGCCCCCACGTGAGTACGCATGCACATGCATTCCCCCTCAACACACTCAGGGTTTTTCAGAAGGAATATGTCTTTCCCCTGCAGATTCATGTTCTCTCTCCCCTTTGCCTTTCCATGTTTTTACCCTTTGCCTTCTCCCTTGCCATCACTCATTCCTTCTTTCTATTTACAAACCTGTCCACTTTGCGCTTTCTTCCAGTCTCTGTCATCCTCCTCAGTGTCCTCTTTCTCCCCTCCTTCCTGAGCACACCCCTCTCTTTTCACCTTTCCTTTGCCCCCTCCACTTAGCTATATGTAATCTTGGGGTGAGATACAGAATTGGAAATGGTCTATGTCCTTCATAGACCTTGATTTAACCCAGGAACACAAAAAGACACCCCTGCCCCAGCAGTTGCTCCCCTCAAGAAGGATCAAGGGTACCACCTGTGTGTAAGGTGCTGGGCCAGCTAAGGGAACATTGTGGCTCTAGACCAGGGGTTGGCAAGCAACCTGCCACCTGTTTTTGTATTTGGTCTATCACAGAAAGAGGAGTGCTGGTGGTGCCATGGGTACAGCACTCCACTGTGAACTAAAAGGTCGTGTGTTTCCAACCGCCCAGCTGCTCCTCAAGGGAAAGATGTGACTAGATTTATGTAAAGATTACAACCTTGGAAACCACATGGAGCACTTCTACTTTGTCCTATGGGGATGCCAAGAGTGGGAATTTGATTAAACGGCATTAGGCCTTGAGGGACAGACAGAACTTGGGTTGGTGTAGAGAAAAGAGGACATTCCAGGGTGGAGAGCCCAAGATAAAGGTGTGGCCTGGCTTTCCTTGGGAGCAGGGGTGTGTGAACCCACAAAGCCAGAACAGACGTGTTGACTGTGGAGAGTCTTTAGTGCCAAATTCAGAAGTTTGGATTTTTAGGGTTTTGAGCAGGGAAGTGATATGGCAAAGTGGGACTTTAGGAAGGATTTAGGCTGGAGTGTAGAAGACATGGAGTGAAATGATGACTGGAATTTCCTGGGTGATGCCCAGGAAATGGTTATTTAAAAATTGCCCCCAGGTTATTCAAATATGCAGCCATATTTGAAACCCACTAGGCTTAATGGGTAAAGAGAAGAATTCACAGGTGGAAGTGGAAGGAACCAGTGAGGCTGGCAGAAATGAAGGAGGAACTAGGCCAGTGTTGAGGCCAACTCAGAAGAGAGAACACCCTCTGAGTCAGAGGGTGGCTGTCCTGTTGACCTTTGCCTCTGGGTTGTAGAGATCGGCTGAGGTGACTGGGAGGTAGGGAAAGAGGAACAGCAGGACAATAGACTATTCTTTGAAGCTTTTGACAGGGAAATGAATGAATGCAGAAGGAAGACTGGGAGACCCAGATGTGGGCATGGCAGCCCTGGAGATAGAACAAGAATGGAATCCAAAACAGCTGGAGGGGAGATTCTGCTCAGATATTGATGATGTCACAAAATAACCATTCCCTGATTGGGTAGTCAAAGGGAAGTGGGACTTGGGGAAACTGCTCAACAGTATTTGTTGTTGGTAATGACCTAAAACTGTTAGTCCTATGGATTTGTAGGGTAAGCACTAGACTGTCAGCCAATAGGTCAACAGTTGAGCTCACCAGCTGCTCCTACAAAAGACTGGAAACCTGATATGGGGTCACTGTGAGTCGGAACCAACTTGGTGACACTTAACAACAACAGCAAAACCAATAGGCAGTTGTTGTGAAGTTGATTCAGGCTCACGGGGAACATCAGGTGTCACAATAAAACTATGCTCCCCATATGGTTTCAGTGGTTGATTTTCCTGAAGCAGATCACCAGGGTTTTCTGAGTGGATTTGAACCTCCAACCTTTAAGGTTAGCAGCTGAGCATATTAGCTATTTGCTAATATGAATACCCTAGGAAGCAGAGTTCTGCTCTGACACACATTTCCTAGTGGGACACCAAATTGTGCTAGGAGCCAGGTTTCGCTATGAATTGCTGGCAGTCAGTAGGGGTTGTTCAGGCCTTCGTTCCAGGGTCAGAGACCCCACCTGACCTGATCCCACTCTTGGTGCAGGTGGAGTTCTATTTCCTGTCCCAATATGTGTCGCCAGCTGACTCCCCATTCCGCCACATCTTCCTGGGCCGTGGAGACCACACACTTGGTGCCCTACTGGACCACCTACAATTGCTTCGAAAGGGTGACTCCAGGGTCCCGGGAGCCTCCTCCCCTGGGGTAGCATCCAACCCAGGCTTCCAGGAGAGCCGATTCCGTCGCCAATTGGCCCTGCTGACCTGGACACTGCAGGGAGCAGCCAACGCACTTGGGGGAGATGTCTGGAACATTGACAACAATTTCTGAAGCCCACTAGGGGTCCCACATACCCTTGTCCTGCTTCAGAGTGTTTCCTCACCCGGTTGAGTGATTTCAGGATGCTGAAGGTGCCCACATACCACCTCTCATTGCTGACTGAGATTCTCAGCCCTTCCCGTTCCCCAAAGCTCTGATCCCAGCACACCAATGTGCAGGTGCTCCTGGCTTCCCCTTTGTAGGAGTAGGTGAGCAGAGTGCCTTCCATAATGTGAAGGTGACACCAATCACAGACTCCCCACACCTTGAGACCACTCTTCAAGGTCTCCTGGGTCCTGAAGCCTGCCCCGGCTCTTGCTAGAAGAGATTGCCAGACCTTATAGTCCACATGTGGAAGGGGTATGGGTTTGGGACGTCAATAAACCACATGTTGACATTCTTTTGTGTCTGACCATCTTTATACTTCTTCACCCTCACCTCCACCCAATCATGTTCTCCTTGAGACCTGGGGAGAGGCTGGGCAAAAGGGGCCAGAAGAGGGTGTGTGAAAATGTCTTCATAGAGAAAATTCTGAGCTGTACCTATTAGCTTATGAAATCACGAAGATCTGTTCTCCAAAGGGGAGCATGGTGGCTCTATAGGATAAGCACTGGACTGCGAACCACAAGGTCCATAGTTTGTGCTAACAGGAGAAGGATGAGGAAACCCTATACAGGGTTGCTATGAGTTGGAATTGACATGATGTCATTTAACAAAGATTGCAGTTCAAATCTACCTAATAGTACCATAGAAAAAAAGATCTGGATGTCACTGCCATAAAGATTGCAGGTAAGAAAACCCAAGTGGAAGCTCTACTCTGCAACATGTGGGAGGCGAAATCGACTTGATGGCAACGTTTGCTTTTATTCTCAAGTAAATGGACTCAAGCATGACAACCATCGTGAAGACGGTCCATGTTCTGTTCTGCATGGGGTCACCGTGAGTCAGCGCCAACTCCATGGCAGCTGACAACAACATGCTCCAAAGACCACCATGGGATGGGGGACTGCCTCTGGATCTCCTGGGACCAGTGCCTGTGTCCAGGCCTCTGCTGGGGAAAGAGTGTGGCAGTTATGACCAGGTCAAGGCAAGGAAGCTGGCAAGCTGAGCACATCAGGGGAAGTGGCGAGAGGTAGGACCCTTATACTCCATTGGCCTACAGGACTTCACTTCAAAACACAAATTTAAAGATAAAATTATTAAGGATTTTAAAAGGATGGCATAGGGCATTAAACCCCAAGTGTAGGGTTCCATTCTGAGCACAGAGCTGCTGAGATTGAAATGGTCACAAAACCATTAGGTTATTATCCCTAGCTGAGCTATTCACCCCCACCCCGACCCTGGGAGCCCCTTTGCTCTGTCTTTGTCCAGTGAAGGTGAAGACCATGAGGTATGAGTCACATGAGAGTTGTTGTTATGAAGTGCCGTCATCAGTTCTGACCCATAGTGACCCTGTATAGGGTTTCCGAGGAGCAGCTGGTGACCTTGAGCTGCAGACCTTGTGGTTTAAAACAACTTTGCAGTCCATTGCATTAACCCACAGCGCCACACCAGGACTCCAATTATAAGTGAGGTCATATAGCACCATACCACTAGTGAATTTTGGGGATTTGGGCACTGGTGGCACTGTGGGATAAGTATTGGGCTGCTAACTGCAAGGTTGATGGTTCAAACCCACCAGCTACATCACAGGAAGATAAGGTCTGCTCGTGTAAAGATCGACGGTCTTGGGAACCGGGAACCTTAAGCAACAGTTCTGCTCTGTCTTGTAGGACCACCGTGAGTCAGAATCCACTCAATGGTGGGGCGCGTTGGTTGTTGATTGAGCACAACCAGCTCAGTGAGAATGGTAACTTGGTGAGAGGGATTTGCTGGCCACGGGGAGAACCATCTCATACTTGTAGATACAGACTGCAGCCCCGTCTCTCTGCTGGCTGTTGGGACCACACTGGGTATGGGAGAGACAAAACTCCTGAGACAGGGAGGGGTGGGGGGGGTGCAGGTCCCAAAGTAAAGCTGGAGCCACTGATAATCTTCCAATAGCAAAGCAAACCGTGTTTGTCTTAACAAAATGTTCTTGCTGATTCTTCTCCTCTAACAGCCAATCTGCCCAGTGTCGCTGCTCCTTTTTTTTTTTTTTTGTCTTTTCCCCCAACTTCTTTACTTCCTCTTCTCACGAATCTGAAGGAGGGCAGGTCGGTTGGAAGCCTGCCTTTTGTGGATCTCTTCTTTTCCTGTGCCTCAGTTTCATCAGGCACTGGCACTTCCCCCCCCCCCCCCCCATCTTGGCAAGGATTTGGTTGTTTGGATCCATGGGAGTTGGAGTCTTAAAGGAGAAACTAAATAAAAATCGACAATAAGAAAAAAAGGCCGAAAAGGATTCTGGAAACAGCATCCAGGCAACCCTAGCGAGACTGAGTTTTACAGCCGGCAGGAATCAGGCAGTATTTATATTTCTTTCTTTCTAACTAAAGGGAGTTGATTTAGGGATAGAATTAATTATATTTTAGGGCCAAGGGAGATCTTAAGAATTACTTGTTCAATTGCTTCATTTTAGAGGCAGAAACTGAAACTCAGAGAAATTCAGTGACTTGACTTGCTAAAGGTTGTACAGTTTCCTTGGAGCAGTACCAGCATTAGCCCCCAGGCCCTCTGGGAGAAGAGTTGGGAGGAAATGAAGCAATCTGTGTATCAGCAAAGAAGAGAAAAGAAAAGGCATGCGCCCAAGATTCCTCTTTAACTTTAAAAATTGATTTTATTCAAATTGGAAAATGAGTACAAATCCATGGGTTTTTGGGGAGGTGGTCATCAGGAGGGGGGGATAGGAAGGAGAGAAGGAGGGAGAAAGGAACAGCAGCTGAAGATCTGAGCATCACAGTGGTTGTTTCCGGTTCCTGTCCAGGGAGGCTAGGGGTGAAGGCTGAGCAGGGAGCTCAGGTACGGAGGAACACCATGGTGAGAAGGCCTAGAGTAGAGAGAATGAGATGAGAAGGTCACAGGAACTGTCTGATGCTATTAGCTCTCCCTCAGGCCCTGGGTCCCCTTTCTCTGGGATCTAGATCCCCGTAAGACTGTACGCACCCAAGACATAGGCTGCCACCAACTTCTGTCCCTGGGAGACATGCAGGACTTGGGGCAGCTGGCTGTCAAGTTCACCCTGGAGTGGGAGGAGCAGGAAGGCCACGGAGACCACGCCCGCCAGCAAGAAGAGGAGGAAGGAGCCAGTGGCCAGTTGTGGGTGGGTATCTGGGAAACAAGGGTCAACAGAAGCTCCAGCCCCCAATCCTGCCCAGGCATTACCCAAGGTCCTACAAGGAGCGGGCTGCAGACAGAGGCAGAGGCCACTTTTTCTTGCTTTCCCAAGACCACTTCAAGGGCATGTTCCTCTCTGGAGCTTCTGTCCCACACAGCCACAAGAAATCCTCTTCCTCTAGTCCCTAAATATTATTTTTGTCTCCACTCTACCTCGATGACTATGCATGCACCTATTTGACATGCAGAAACTTCCCTCTAACTCCCTCGGGGAAGCATGCACCTGAAGACAGCATGATTGTTCAATACATGTTTCTTATTGAACAGAACTAAGTTGGCACGTGATGGGAGCACTAAAGTTAGAACATCTTAAAGTAAAAGCCCAAAGCCAGAGGAACTGCACACTCTGTCTTCTAGCAAAATCACCTCCACCAAAAAGGCAAAAGTGCAAACCGGAAGATGGCTCCAAATCCAATCCAGCTCATCTGTAGGTCAGTATTAGTCAAGGTCAGCAGTTCCAAACTACCAGCGGTTCCGCGGGAGAAAGATGAGGCTTTCTGCTCCCGTAAAGATTTACAGCCTCGGAAACCCTGTACAGGGTCGCTATGAGTCGGAACCGACTCTACGGCACACAGCCAGCCACCTCCCTACTGAAGTCAAGTATCCCCGTCCCCAACTCACTCTCCTGGAAGTGTCTGGCTGTGGGTGGTGGTGTCCAGGCAGGAGGCCCCTGGGGGGATCCCGAGTTCTGCTGTGCGTGAAGCTCCAGGGGGTAGGCTGGAGCTCTCAGAACTGAGGAGATGTCCTTGCGCCCTACCACTCGGCTCTCAGCTCCCTCCAACAGTTCGATGCGGAAGCGGTCCTGCACATCATAGTGGCTGGGAATGGGGGCCACATGGCGAATCACACTGATCCCAAGGTAGAGAAAAGTCCAGTGAGAGGTGATACCCAAAGCAGATCCAGACCCCAAAGTTTCGCCCTACCCTCCCAGGAGCCTTTCCCTCAAGGACGAAGACAGAAGGTGGGAAAAAGAGGTTGAAGAGAACGAGGTCTCAGACTTAAAAGGCAGTTTGGTAATTCACATGGGACCCCTGGTTTTCATCAGCCCCCCAGTCCTCCCCCAACTCACATATCAATGCAGGACTGAGGCTTCACATATCCTTCGGCATCGAATACTGAGTATTTGGCAGGTGCTGTGCACAGGACTGAATGAAGACACATAAAGATCTCTACTATTGCCTCATAGACCAGCCTTGCCCTCAGAAAGACGCTGGAGTCCATTTTGCCTTTCACCCCGAGACTGGATCCTGTCCAGACGTCCCCCCCACTCCAGTGCCCTGCCACCAGTCCCCAGCTCCCTAGCACGAGGTCCCCACCCCTTCACCTCGGAAGCGAAGCGCAGCTCCCGTGGGGTTATAGAGGGTCAGCAGCTGTCGGGGTCCACTCCGCTGGTCTGCCCTGAATACTAGATCAGGGGGGAAGACGAGGACCGGGACAACGGGCCCCAAGGAAGGAGGGGTGACCCGGGGTCCCCGCTCAGGGGTTCCCAGTCCCACCAACTCCTGTTTCTGGGGCGCCCCACGGCGCATGCAGGCTCTGGGCGGTTGGACATCCGAGGGCAGAGCTCAGGGGACAGGACCTGGAGTCTAGAGCTGGGGGACGAGGAAGGCGAGAGGGGCCAGTGAATGGGATGAGATCGTGGAGCAAGGTGTGGACTGATGACTCCACCTCAGAACCTCACCTCGCTAGATGGGCCTCGCGTGCTGCCAGGCCCAGGAGATCCAATCCCTTCCCCTTTCCAACTCAGTCCTGGGTGCCTTTAGACCCCGCCCCCAAGCCCCACCTCGCTCGCCACGCCCACCCCTCTAAACCCTGCCCCTCGCTTCTTCTCTGCCCGGCTCCTCGTCTCCATAAACCCTGCCCCTGCGCAGGCCTCGCCCCTTCCGGGCGTCCCAGGCCACCCGCCCTCTTTCTTCCGCTACAGTCGGCCTGCTCCCACGCCCTCTTTTGGAGCCGCTTTTTGCACCTCCTGTTCACTAGCTGTGCCCCGAGCTCTCCCTGATTGCGGGCCGAAGCTTCTTAGTGCTTTCTCCTCCGAGCAGCCTCTCGTTGTATTAGTCTCACCTTTTGTTCACAGCACCTGACAATCAACTTGTGGCCTGACCAAGGATGCAGTCTTCTCAAGAGTCCCCCCCCTCTGTCGCCCGTGATTGGCTCGATCCCAGTGATGTCAACATTTTATAGGCGTCTCAGGTTACGAGAACGCCTGCCTTATAGGATGCCGGAGAAGACAGAGGCGGGACTGGAAGCTGGGCCTTTGTTCCTGCCTCCCCACTCGGAGTCCCAAACCGTCTCTTCTATAGAGGAAGCGTTTACTCCCACGCCAATTCCAAGGCTCACGTAGACGCCAAGACTGGAGTCCTGATGTGTCGCTGTAAGATAAGCACTGGACTGCTAACTGGTCGGAAGCCCTATACAGGTCGCTCTGAGTCAGAACCCACTCCACAGCACTTAGCTAAGGAGCTCTGGGCACTAACCACGAGGTTGGCGTTCAGACCCACCAGCTGCTCAGGGAGAAAGATGAGGCTGTCTTTTCCCATACAGAAACCCTATGGATCAGGGAAAAACCCCTTAGAACTGAAACTTAAAGGGAAACCTCAAGCGATCTAGTAGGCTCACTGGGTCTAGTAGACCACCTGGGTCTACTTGTGAGTGAAAGTGAGAGAAATGCAGCAGTGAAGACATGGGTTGAGTTTGGCCATGTTCCACTGACTCCCGTTGACCATGAAATGAGAGAAAAGAGGAAGGACTGGCTGGTCTGAAGTTTAGGGAGATACGTGAACTCCTGAGCCCATGGGAACTGAGCCCCTGGGGACTAGGGGCCATGGGAACTGAGCCCCTGGGGACTAGGGCCCCTGGGGACTAGGGCTGAGAGTGAAGCAGCCAGCTGATTGGAAGTGTACTGAACTTCCAAACTTGGAGCTAGTACCCATTTGACCTAGCTTGGATGACTAGCTGAGCAGAACTTGACCAGATGAAGATAGAAGTGTTTAATTTCACTCAGCATTATTTCCTTAAGGTTCATCCATGTTATGGGGTGTTTTGTAGTTTTATCATTATTCTTCAAGGTAGCGTAGTATTCCATTGTGTGTATGTACCAGAGTTAGATTATCCATTCTTCCACTGATGGGCACTTGGATTGTCTCCAGTTTTTTGCTATTGTGAATAGTGCTGCGATGAACATTGGTGTGCTTATATCTACTCACGTTCTGACTCATACTACTTGTAGATGTATACCAAGTAGAGGACTTGCTGGATCATAAGGTGTTGATTTTCAGTTTTCTGAGGTAGTACCATACCATTTTCCAGAGTGATTGAACTAATTTGCAGTCCCACCAGCAATGTAGAAGGGTCCCAGTCTCTGCACACCCTCACCAGGATGTTGATAGGATTTTATGATTCAATTGTGAGTAATTGTTAGCAGGATTCATTGTGATTGTCACAACTGGAATTGTAGAAGCTGTGTAACTGAAAGTGGGGAGCAGTTGATATTTCACTTCAGAACAGATATTCCCAGGACCTTCAAGAAGGAAGAGCGTGAGTGGAGCGTGAGCTCCTACCTAGAAAAGTGGTATGGAGAGAGAGAGCAACTATGGGCTTTAGGCCCATGGAGTGAGTAAGGCTGTGTACCTGCGGGTAAGGAGGCTGGCTTACAGAATATGCCCTACCCTTTGGACATTTAAATGAATATATATATATATATTTTGTTTTGTATATGTACAGCAAATATTTTTGCATTGTTTGTGAAATATAAGATGTAAAAAGCAAGCCACAGGGAGCAAATAGAATAACCTTTGTAGTTGGGAAGGGACTATCTATAATCATTGAGATGAAACAAAGTGTATAATTTGTTTAATGTAAAGCTGGTGATCTTGTCTGTAAACATTCACTCAATTCACAATAAGAAGTTAAAAAATTTTTTTTAATAAACAAGGTGACAATTTTTTAAAAAAGAAAGAAACCTTAGAGAGCCGTTTGTTCTCCGGTATGGGTAGCTCTGAGCTGAGATCTGATGACAGTGAGTTTCTGGAATTAGAGGCCAGGAGCCCTAGGGGCATAATGGTCAAGGTCGGCTGTTCAAAGCTCCCCAGCTGTTCCCAGGGGTGATCTGCTCCATGCACAGATTACAGCCTAGGAAACCCTATTTGACAGAGTAGAACTATAGGGTCGCTCTGAGTTGGAATCTACTAGTTGGCACACAATGACAGCTGGAGGTTACTACCAGTAGGGACTAGGATCTCAGCCCAGGACTCTTCTCCTATTTCCTGCCTTCCTACGTAGGCCTGGGAAACCACATTTTCACAGAGAATTAAGAATTACCCTGCCAACAACATCATCCCAAAAAATCTTCAACTTTGTTTACTCCCCTTTTACAGATGAGAACGGTTCAGCAAGGTGGCAGATCTCACCTTATTAATCACTCAGCAGCAAAACAAGCACAAATTGTTAATATTATTTGACAGCCTCCCCTAGACACCCTATCAAGTAAAGATCCCCTCATCATCCTCTCCCCTTAGTATAGCACTATTTGACATCATGTTTATTTTATTCTCTCTCCCCAAGAGCAGGGACAGTTTTGACTTGGTTGTGCCTTCAGCACCTAGAATGGTTCCTGAATTTGGAAGATACTTACAAATTCTTTTTGGAATAAAGAGTGAGTAGGATGAATTTGGAGCAGAAATCTGATTGAAGTTAGGAAGCAAGCTCTGGAGACATCTATGGAAGAGAATTGCAGACAGAGGAACCAGCAGAGTCAAGCAGCTCTGAGTGGAGGTAGACATGTTCAAGGGGCTAGAACAGAGGGCACAGGGAGACAAAAGAAAGAGATGAAGATGAAGGAGGAGTGAGGATGAAGACCACTTAGAGTCTTATAAACCACACTGAAGATTTTCGATTTTACCACCTTTTTTTTTTTTTTTTTTTAATAAATTTGTGGGAAAATGGAATTTCTCCATGAACTTTTTGAAGCCTTCTCATATTTTGAGGCAGATAGGAAAGTTTTGAACAGGGGAGGGACAAGATTGTTCTGTATAGCAAACAGTTAAATGAAAGGATGAAAAGATAGCTCCACGATGAGCCTCAAAACTACAGAAATGAAGATCTGATGCCAGCCTTAGTCAAGAAACATTTATTTGGATGAGAAAGGGGGCTGAGAGCCAGAGGCCCAAGGTGGTCTGGTCTCAGACCGGGGACCCAGCTGCCCGCACAGGCTGAGCAGGACACTTCCTCTTGCTCAGGTTGGTGAGGATCTGGTTCTGGTTGGGTCGGTAGAGAACCACAAAGCTCTCTGGAGGAAGGACTGGACCTCTGTTCTCTTCCACCTGACCCATAAACAGGTAGCTGGACCCTGGAGGAATGGGAAAGGATGGAGAGTTTGGATACTGAAACCCAGTCAGCTAAGTCTTCCCATTTGTATGTGGCTGAGCCCCCACTCCGCATTTTCCATTTCCTTTACCTTTCTTCATGGGTGGGCACTGCTTGCAGGGCACATAAAACTTCAGGGAGGTATCAGTGGCTGGAGAGGGCAGGTCCAGGCCTTCGGTTTTATAAGCATCAATGAGGTTGACAGTGACTGTGAGGCCGTCACCTGGGCCCCGCACCATGGACTTCACTGTTGCTGTCACCACTGTAGGAGAGCAGGGTATGGTGAGGAGACAGGAGGCCTGGGCTGGAACCAGGAGGGGTGGCTTTGGGGACAGGAAGTGGTTAGAAGAGCAGGACCCCTACTGGGGCTTCTTACCTAAGTTGCTGGCACAGAAGTTGCTCTGTAAGGTGCCTGTCCGCCGGCACTGCTTTGGACAGGGGGTGCTTGGAACATCTAGGGCAGAGGGGAGCTGTTTGTGGAGGATAAACTACACTCAGGTGGCACTTTCCCTTAGCAATCTCATAGATTTGAATTTGTTCCAAGCAGCAGTCTAGAGAGGGGCTGAAATGATTCATGCCCTGGGTGCCACTAGAAACGGTAGGGGGGAGGGGGGCCAGGGGCCGGGCAGTGAACAGTTGATAGTCCCCATGGCTGTTTCCACCACCAGCTGGGAGAGTCAGCAATTTAAAAGAAATTGCAGGCTCTGTAGGGCAAACACTGATCTGCAGACCAAAAAGTTGGTGGTTCCAGCCCACCAGCCGCTCTGTGGGATACAGATAAGACTTTCTGCTCCTGCAAAGAGCTGCAGACTCAGAAACACTATACAGGGTCGTTAAGAGTGGGAGCTGACTCTAGGGCACTTGACAATAACAACAATAACAACTAGTTTCTGTCGATATGCCTCTGGTTCCAACCCCTGTCCAGTTCTAGGTCCCAGCACCCACCTTTGGTGCAGAGAAGGGTTAGAGTGTTGTGTGAATGGAAAATGTTTGGACAAGCCAAGGGAGGAACTCTGAAACAGTTCTCTTCCTCTCTTCCTTCCCCTTCCCAGACTCACCAGGGTTCACTGGGATCACCTCTGCCTCAGGCAAGGCCTTAGGTTTCTCAGCAGGAGGGACTTGGGACTTAGTAGGGGGTTTGACTTTGGGCCCGGTCCCGGGCTTAGGGATGGGCGGAGGGCCCTGGAATGGGCCTGCTTCCTCTGCACCCTGAGGGAGGATCCTATAGGTGGCTGAGAAGCCATCGGCTGTGACACTGAGGTCGGAGACGAACTGGACAAGGAGCTCATTCCCTTCAGAGGAGATGGGGCTGAGAGGGGGATAAGAAAGGTGGGGAAGTGGGGAGGTCAAAGGAAGCCGCTGCACACCCCTCCTGCAACCCCGCCATCCGCCAGAGTCTTTAAACTCTCTCCCACTCGCCTCTTAACCCGCCCACCCAGACCTGGTGGTGCAAAGCATTCTCAGCCCTTGGCCACTCCACTCTGGCATTTGGGTGTGGGGTGGGTGAAAGGTGCTCGCTCAGGTTCACCCCTTCAACTAAGCCCCACCCCAGCAGCAGCACCGTCCCCCATTTGGTACTAGGTGAGGTGGTGATGCCCAGCTCCCACCGACCTCCCAGATACTGCCCCCTCACCCGGGGACCGTGTCTCCGCAGAACTTTCCCACCCTCTTGGCGTCATCGCTCACAGCTCCGTTGAACACGCTGACTGAGTCATAGCGGCAGTAGGTGTCCGGCTCCAGGTCAAACTTCCCGAAGGTCAGCGCGATCACCTAGTAGCGAGCGGAGAGAGACAGAGGCTGCGCGGTGGGACCTGAGCGGCTAGAAGGCACCGGAGTCAGCACCTCTGACCTCCTCTTCCATTGTCACTTCCAGCGTCCACTTGAGCCCACCCTCAGGTTGTTAAACCAGTGCTCAAAGGATTACACACCCTTGAAACTATGCAGTGTCCCCACCCCAAACATTGTCTTGTACCTCGCTCACCACAAGGGTCATTATTTTGTAAATTTTGTTTGTGCACAAACAAGGCCTGGGGCTCTGTTTGGCTCCCCACAGGCGTAAGACCGAACCAACTAGACAGCCCCTAACATAGCAAGCTCAGGGCCCGGGACATAGTAGATGTTCAATAAATGTTTGTTGGCTGCTGGCGACCTGAGGGCAGCTCGGCTGGAAGGTAAGGAAAAAATACCTGGTCCGGGGGAGCGATGATGTGCCAGGAGCAGCTGATGCCCGGAGGGTAATCGGATTCAGGCCAGTTAGGCGTGGTCAGGGTTCCCTGGACCTTCTCCAGCCGACCCCCGCAAAATTGATGCTCTGAAGAGGGGAGAGAATAACGGGGGTAGGGGGCCGTGGAGACCCTCGGTCAGCTGGGGGAGCTCTAAGACCGGGAGTCTGGCAGAAAGATCAGATGTCTGGGTCTTAGGGGGAGGGGAAAAAAAGGGAGGAGGTAAGTTAGCAGAGTGGGGGTTGGGTGGGAGGAACTGGGTCTGGGGACTCTGGTACCTCGGTTGCCCAGGCAGGCGGGCGACGGGAGAAGGGCATTTGACTGGACACACTCCCTTCTTGTCCCTCCCCTGACCCGCAGCCACACCGCTCCTCTTCCCCTGGGAGATCTCATCTCCCCAGCCCAGCAGAAAAGTCTTTTTTTGTGTAAGCTGAAGAGCCCTCACGCTCTGAGGGTGCCCTGGATTTGGGGCGGCCCCTCCATGGAACATTTGAAGGGGGACTTTTGCTGCCAGGAGGGGTGATGGGACCGCAATCGGGAGCCTGGGACTGGGTGTGAGGGGCTCTGGGACTGGGAACTTAGTCCCCTATCCCTGGGGTGCCCCCACACCCATCTAAAGGAGCCCGATTGCGGACGGGGGCGGGCAGTTACTCACCGTCCCAGTAACCCCAGGCCGCCCATTCCACCCGTGGGTCGGTGACCCATTTCCGCCTCGCGCCTGGGGGGGGGCCTAGAAGAGGGGGTAGGTAGGAGCGGGAGGGGGAGAGAAGACGGGGAGGAGGGACTGAAGGGGCAGTTAGTGAGGGAAAAGGACCAGGGAAATAATAGGGACCCTAAACTCTTGGGCACAGGGTTTATTTTAAGGGTAGAAGTTAAGACTGGGGGCGGGGCCTGAGCCAGGGGCGGGGCCAGGATTGGGGGTTGGGCAGGCGGAGGTGAGGGAGGTCTCACCAGTGCCGGAGGTGGCCCGCCCGCTGTACCAGAGCAGGAAGCCTCGTCCTCCTGTGCCCTCGTCTGCAGTCATCTTCAGGGTCACCTGGTTGCCAGGGGCGACTACTGGCGGTGGTCGGAAGGTCCCGCAGAAACGTCCGAGACGCTTGCCAGAGGTCCCGGAACCAGCAAAAACCTCCAGAGCATCGTAGCGGCAAGCGGGGTGCAGCTCCAGGTCAAAGACACGGAAGGAGAGGGACACAGTCTGGCCCTTAGGGACCTGACAGCGGGGACAAGGGCAGGGAGCCCCCAAAGTCAGGCTACATACAACTCAAGCGGAGAACATCTCCCCGTCCCCAAGCGTTTCCTTCAGAAACTGGCCTGAGTGGTTAAAGGGCAGTACCGGACGCCCAGGGATCAGACAGAAGGACTGAGCTCTGCAGGCCGATTTATACAGTGATAAGATTTGAGGGCTTTGGAGGGGATTTAGAAAGGGCAGGAAAGAAGTTGGGAATGGAGAATTAGGATTTATGATGACCAGAGGGGCCTTCTCACCGTGACTGTCCAGATGCACTCCTTATTGGGGGGGTAGAGGTTGGGGAAACCCTCACTTGCCACGTAACCTGACTCCCCAGTCACTTCTCCTCCGCACAGGAACACAGGTCTGGAGAATGGGAGAGGGGTCAGTCATGAATGTTGGCAGTAGTGAAGAGGATGGGGAGCCAGGTAGATAAGTAGAGCAAAGGAAACATTCAAGCAGCTTACAAGGAAAACGTGGGACCAGCGACTCAGGCATCCCTCCAACCCCCCAGAGTCCCCACCCCTACTCCAACTGGAATTCCCGGAATCCTCCTCAGCCACCCCCTTCCTCTCTCCCTGCTTGAGCTGCCTGGCAGTGAAGACAGAGCTGACTAACTACTTCCAGATGTGGACACAGCCATGAGGCGAGTCTGGGGGTGGGGTGGGAGAGAAGGGGCACAGGGACAGAGCAGCAGCAATGGCCCACAAATTGAACCTGGGCATCAGGTTCCCTGAACTCCCAACCTCTGCCCTGCTCCCATTCAAACTAGCTGAGTATGACTTGTAAGTCTACTTGCCTTCCCATCCCTTCTTCTGCCCCTATTAGAATTTCCTCCTGAAACCCAACTGTCCAGCTACCAAGCAAGTTCAAAGGGTAGGCCTTCTCAGGGCTCCATTGGGACCAAGGGTTGGGTAGACGGGGAGCGCTGCAGGGCTGAGAAGGGGATGGAAGAATGGCAAGGTGGTGAACTGTGGGAGACCTCGGTGGGTGATCTTGTAGCAGAAAGGAAGTACTTGGGATCCATAGAAATGGGGTCTGTGGACAATCTGGTGTGTTGCCAAGAAGAATCCCTAAGCTCCCACATGCAGACCCCCCAGGAGTCAGGGCTCTGGAAGCTCACTGGAGACCTACCTGGTGTAGTTGGGGGTCTGACCCTGGGCAAGATGCAGCAGAGCCCAGCCCGTGAGGAGGGGCCCCAGGAAGGAGGCTGTGGCAGCAACGAGCTGCATGGTTGGGGGGAGGCACTGGGGTCCTCAGGACAGAGGCAGCAGTCGCGTTTAGCAGCGGCAGTGGCGGCAGCAGGATAATCAGTGCCAGATGCGGCAGCCTCGGGAGTGTGGGCGTGGGGACTGGCCAGTGGGGCGGATGGGATCGGGGAGGCGGGACAGGGAAGCGGATCTGGGACAGTGGCAAGTCCAGGGGCCTCTCTAGGTCTAGGACACATATTGACCTAAGTCGGGGGTGGAGCAATGGGGGAGCCTCAGGCCCTCAGCCAGAATCCAGGCACTAAGTAAGGACAGCTAGGATCTCCCACTCCGTATCCAGTGTCCAAGCATCCTGCAAACACAAGCTCTGGTCCTTCCGCACTCTGCTTCCTCAGCACCTGGGCAAGTTCTTCCTTGGACTCTTAGCACCCTCTTTTTGATCACCCCACCTCTACTATTGTCCACTTACAATCCCTACTGTCTGGTCTCCACCCCCAGGAGATGTTCTCTCCCAAATAACTGGAAGTGCAGGAATGGATAGGAAGGAGGCATGGATGTAGCTAATGAGGGTCCCTTCTACTGAACCTTAAAAGTAAACTTGTGCTTTTCTCAGCCAGGACAGCCCGAGGGATGAAGGAAAAGAGCAGCTACCTGGGGGTGGCTGAGGAAGAGGAGGGGGGAGACCAAAGGAGCACCCGTCTACGTACCACACCAGGAGGATAAGAAAGACCATCCTGGGACAGAAACAACAGTAGAGAAATGAGCTTTCTGAAGCCAGGAGACTCCCCAGAGGAGTGTCTGCAGGCTAGTCTGTTCCAGAAGGTCCAAAAAGACCTGGTCCAATTGCGGGAGGCACGGGCTGCCAGCTCAGCAGCAAGTGGAAGCAGAGCCAATTCTGCTAATGCCCCTGCCACCCCCACCCCCCCACAGGCTCCCCCACCATCACTAGACTTTCCCACCCCACCCCCACTGCCATTTTGCTCCCTGGGCCCAGGGTTCCAAACCAGACCTCACTCAGCCTTTTATTCTATTTGTCCATCAAATCTCTTGTCCATGATAGCCAGGTTGGGGGCCCCTCCTGGGCAGCCCCCAGAACATTTTATAAAAAAGTTCCCTGCCCCACCCTGGCATGTCTAGCAGTCCCTCCCCACCCCACCCCCATGCGCACACACAGTCTTCATTGCTGTCCCTCCATCCCTCCTTAGTCCCTGGCCCAGAGCCAGACTTTCTGTCGAGGGGTGAGGCTAGAAGAGCAGGTCAGCTCTCAGGGCCCGGGGGGCCTGCGCCAACCCCTCCGGCAGCCCTCTGCAGCATGTCCAGCGCCTCCCAGAAGAAATCCTTTTGTGCGGCCATCAGGGGCATCCAGCCCACGATCTCCTTCATCTTCTCCATGCGGTCCTGCAACGTGGGGCAACTGTGGATCTGGCTGAGGTACTCCTCACAGGCCTGGGCTGTGCCCCCAGGGTCCTGGGGGGTCCCAGTCCCGAGGCTGGGCTCAGGAATCCCCATCCCCCTGCTGGCTGGCAGGTCTCGGTAAGCCAGATGGTGCTCGATGTCGTGGTTGGACAGTATGTAGAGACACTCTCTGGTGGAGCAGAGGGAGCAGGCACACTGAGGGACCTTGGAGGAGAAAGGGGCGGGGCTGAGTGGGGCCCTTTATTGCAGGACTGTGAGGTTCCTTCCTCTCAAACCAGCCCAGATCTGCAAGTAAGCTGACAGCTGACTGAGCCCCAGGGTTGTGTAAGGTCAGAGAGAGCTGGGAGTCAAGGTGCCTGGCAGAGAAGGGAGACAGGGGATGGAAATGGGCCCCTGGGTCCCTGCGGAAGGCCCAGCTACAGTCCTGGGGGCTCCCCAGCTCTTGCTCCTGCCCTCCCTGGCTGTCTGATTGCCTGACCTTGACGTGGAGCTTGACGAAGGAGGCACTCCCCTTTGGCCAGCCAGGGAGGCGGCCTCCAGCCCCACAGCCGCAGCCCAGCAACTCCTTGCTGAAGTCGGCACCCTGGCTCAGTACCAGGGAGTGGTTGAGCCCACACCACAGGGCAATGGGGCGCTGCAGATAATATACCTAAGGACACAGGACCAGGGCCCCTGAGGGGGGGAACACCAAGGCCTGGGACCCAGGGTAGGAAAGGCTGACAGGAAAACTCAAGCAAGGATGTAAAGAAGGGAGGGGAGGGGATGCTGAGAGCAGCTGGGCACCACTGTTTCCTGCTTCTTGGGACAATTGTCCCTAACAGGCTGATCAATGGGGTTACTCCAGCATTTCTGTTGGCACTTCAGTTCTGATCCCCAGAAATACAGGCTCTGAGGCAGGGCCTGCTAACCACTCCCTCCTTCTCACCTATCCAGCCTCAGGGGGAAGGAATTTTCTTCCTCTTCTTTCTGTGTACCATTCTCAATACAATTTTTTTTTTCCCCACGTCTTCTTCCCTTCCCACTCTAGCCTTTAAAAATGGGCACCCTATTTTGAAGAAGAGTCCTGGTGTGGTGCTGTAGGATAAGCACTGGACTGCTAACTGCAAGGGTGGTGGTTCAAACCCACCAACCACTTCTCGGAAACACTACACAGGGTCGCTATGAGTTAGAACCCACTCTTCACAGTTCTGGAGAAAAAACAAACAAACAAAAAAAACCACCTGACTTCTGCTGCTTCCTACAGGACCAGTCTGGATTGGCCACACTTTTGTTCCTTCCCGCATCCAGTCTCTCCAGAGCCTCCTGGGACCTGGCTTCTCTCTCTCCTAAGCTACTGCCAAGCTCGCTCCACACGCGGTGCCAATCTCAGGGCCTCTCCTGAGACTGTCAGTGCCTCAGGTTTGAGAGCATGGCTAAGTCGTTTATAGTCATTAGAGACAAAAAGGCAAGCAAACAATTAAAAGTTCCTTCTCACTGCAATTATCTACACAGTAAATAGTGTATTTTAAAACACAAGTAGGCTTATATTATGCAAACCACTTCAGAAACAGGGCTTTCACCTAAAAACACGGCAGACATGAACATCTTTCCCATTTCAGTAAGTATGGGGGAAGGGGGCTTCAAAAACTTTGTGGAAAAAATGGGGTTCAAATATATGGAATATCCCCTCAAAGTTTTTGAAGCCTTTGTCCCCCATATTCCCACAGTACCGTGGTCACCATGAACTGCTTTCCCTTTGTTTGAAACTTTCTGCTCCCGTGGCTTCAGGGAAAGACAATTCCTCTTTATTCCTTCCAATGGTGGCCACTCCCTGAGATTTGCTCTTGTCTTTTATAGTTTCAACCTTGTTCCAACGTGGACTCTCTAATTGTTAGGTGGGCATTTCCACATTACTGCTTTATTATCACTGCAGAAAGTCCAAGTCATCCGCCTTCCCTTTGCTTAAGGCAGCCTCCCTTTCTAACTCAACGTCTATGGGCAAGGGATCTATTTCCAGAGCCTATTTCCTACTCCGCTGCACATCTCAGAAGTTAGCAGGATCTCTACGTTTTCTAACCACTGGGCCCTTGTTTCAAACACAGCCTTCACTCACTCATGTGGAAGGTTTCCCACTCCCAGGCATCTTCAGCCATCTTCTCTGGGGAGCCTTTTATTGCTGTGGACCCTGCAGTAACTCCTTTCCAAATCTCCACTCCTCCAGGCTCTCACCCACTCAGACCAGCTCACTCCTCATGATCCCTAGCACAGTCAAGCCCATCTTGTCTCTGTCCCAGGTCTGTGCAAGCTTGGCTCCCATCCCCATTACAAACAAAAGCCTTTCTCTGGCCCCGTCTGAGTCCTGTTCTAACTCACCTGGCCCTGTTCACACCATACCATTTCTAGTTCCTTCATCCTACGCAGACACCCCCGCCTCCACTTCCCTTCACTAACTTCCTTATGCACCTGCACAGAATAACACTGAAAATCTACCTCCAGGTAAGATTGTATCTACCTCCAGGTAAGATATACAACAGAACCACGGGGCTTTATATTCTCATTGGCTTAATTTCCCCAGGGAGTAGAGAGTGACTTCAGTTGAAATGAGAGCTGTGGGAACCCAGGGGTAGCGAATGGGAGAAAGCGGGTCAAGGTAAGAGCTGCTGACAAGCAATCTCACCTGAGTGGGCTCCCCTCGGTCCATTTTGTCCCCTGTTCCCAGCTGCCCATATCTGTTATTTCCCTGCATGAAGATTCGTCCAAATTCATCCACCAGACCAAGGTGATTATAGCCAAGAGCACAAAACAGGACCTAGGAGCAAGACGGACTCAGTTCCCTCCAGAGGGACCCCAAGCTCCAGCATCTCTTCCAACCCCAACCGCTAAGCTCCAGTCCCCTGGAACTCTTTTGCCCCTGCCCTCCACCTACCCTTCTTCCTAGGGCCCCTCCCCCTTCCTGAAGGATCATTTGCTTCCTGCTCATATCGCAGGCTTTTGGTACCTTCCAGTCCCTAAAGCCCCTCCCGCTTTGGTCTGCCCCTTCCCCTCAGGACCCTACCTTGGCAGGCAGTGAGAGAGCAAGCGGCATCTGCTGGTCCAGGGGGTCAAAGGCTTGAAGGGTCCCAAAGAGATCACGATACACCCCTGGGGTATGCACCTCAAAATATACTCCTCCCTGGTCTGGGGGGTCGGGAGCCCTCAGCTCAGCAGCTTTGGGCACCAGTTTCCTAGGGATAAGGCCCCACCTGGGATGAAAAATGTGTGAGATGCAGGGAGCCTCACACCCACTAGGAATGAATCAGCTGTGTATGGGAGCCTGAACACAGTTTTTCATTAGGATGCCCTAAGTTTACCACAGGGCTGGAATATGGAGAAGGGTGTTGTTTTTTAGAGGGCTGGTTCAAGTCTGGGTCTTGAGAAGAAGCGAGATGGTTCTTACCCGTGATGTATAGGGTACTGCTCTGGTTGGAAGCCATGCAGGCCACTCGCAGGTGAGGCAGGCAACGGGATACCTTCCTGAGGGCCAGCTGGACTGTGTAGGAGCGTGGCTGATCCAGTTGCGTTTCATTAACTACCAGTGAGTAGATCTTTCCTTCCTCTGGGGCATGCAGAGGCAGGCAGTTATGTGGGACAGGGGGCCCTGAGATACCTTATTAACTATCCTCTAGACTCCCCATAAAAGGAGCGGAGTGGTTACAAATCAGGCTGTGAACCGCAAGGTCACCGGTTCGAAACTACCAGGTGTTCCACGGGAGAAAGGTGAAGCTTTCTGCTCCCATACAGATTTACAGCCTCGGAAACCCTGTTACAGGGTCGCTATGAGTCCGGCACATAACAACAACAACAGACTCCCTAATCCATACAGGATAAAACATTTACGGCCTGGAGTGCAGTAAGAAGACAAAAGGGAGGAATGAAATCAAGAACTGCAGTCCCTCCTTCCCACCAAAAGCAAACCAGGGAGGTACTTGAGCATAAGAGACTGAGAGAAACGGAGCAGGAGCAAGAGAGCTGGGTACAATAACGTGTGGAAGTTTAGATTTCCTCCCTGGCATTCAGAAGGCTGGAGAGAGTCAGGAATTTGGCCAAGTTTAGAGGCAAGCATTAGGAAAGTAGGGGGCAGTTTGAGGTATAAAGTGCCGGGCCAGGCATGTGGGATGGGGAGAGCTGAAGTTTTAAAACCAGGCATCACTAGAGTAGTGTTTCTAAACAATATTTTGGCAGCAGAGCCCTTTTTCATGTGAAGTCTTAGGTAGAATGCTAGATTAAGAGACGGATGGTTTTGGAATCAGGATGAGGTGGCTTGCAGAGCCCTGAGAGACCTCCCTCCCTGTCCCCCAGCAGCTCCCCGAAGCTGTGCGAAGCCCACAGCGTAAGCCACACCTGTGAGGAGGAGGAGAGCCCGCTGTGTCTCCTGACCAACCAGCACAATCTGTTTGAAGCTCATGGAGTGGTGGAAGGTCATCTTAAAGACCCGCTGCCCACTGGACTGCAGATAGACCTCCACACAGTCACAGGTCCGGCTGCCAGTTGTGCCTACCACTCCCAGCTGCTCCCGAGTGGCCAATACGTAGAGGTATTTACGGTAAACGGTGTCACATCTCGGGTCTGATGCAAACTGTAGGGAAAATGAGGGTGTCTGGAATCTAGGGCTTTGGAGGGGATAAGGTTGGGGTACCTGGATCCTGGGTGGGGAGATGAGATATTTGGGAAATATGAGAACTGCTATGCAAGTTCCCCCTTGAAAATTTTATACAGGGTCGCTATGCGACAGAACTGACTCGGTGGCACCCAACCACCACCCACCACCACACAGGGGAACGTCCAGGGCTGGTGTAAAGGATGGGCTCTCAGCTGCTAGCTTTCTGCCACTCACATCCTTGGCTCCCCGACACAACACGACATAGCGGCAGGCCCGCTTCCACTGGATCTGGCCAAGGGTGGAGGACACCAGGGCATTTTTGAGGAAGAAGAGAGTCCCCGCATAGTCAAGAATAAAGACGTGGTCCTTGGTGGGCAAAAAGCGGCGGTAGCCATGTGCTAGCAGGGGTGCCACACTCTTATTGAGACAGCGGCGGCGGCCGCCAAACGCCTGGAAATACAGGCCCTTCGTGTCTGGAGGAGGCAAGGAGACACAAGGCTGAGGGGTGGGATGACACAAGGGAGATCAGTCAGAGCTTGGGCAAACTAGCTTTCTCAGACACCCTGGTGCTTGGCTCTTCTCCATCCCCAGAACTGGGAACCAAACCCCTTCTAACAGATTATGGAAAGCTTAGAAGATACCCTCAATGGTAGCCCAGGCCCAAACTTTAGCTCTGGGCCACACCCCAGCCCAGGGGGTGCAGAGAGCTAAGGAAGCTTCTAAGTGAGTACTTTTTCATTCCAATCTTTTAACAGAAACATAAAGTGAACTATAATAAATACAAAGGCACTGGGCAGAAAAGAGTGAAAAGGAATATCTAAGGCCTGTCACCCTCCCTTACACCCAGCTCTAGGTGTTAAATGGAGGCCAAGCTGACTGATCCCCTAATCTCTCAGTGTGTGAGACATAGGGGCTTCCTGGGAGAGGAAGGGGTTTAGAGCATGGTTCTCAACCCAGGGATGATTTTGACCCTCAGGGGTCATTAAGCTGTTCCAGCTGAGGGAGATGTTCTGGCAGAGACCTTGAACTCTACTAGCTGTCTGATAATACACAGGGCAGTCCCTCCCCCAGCCCCAAACAAGGGATTATTTCACCCAAAATATACACAGCGGAAACCTGGCTTTGGGAGTGGGGGGAGGCACACTAGAAATGGGGGCTGTGTGTGGGGACGTCGATGAGAGGGGGGCGCTAGAGACATGAAGGAAGTCCTTGGTGTTTGAGTCTAACAGGTTTCTTCCTGAGAAAAGGGCCCCTGGGAGGTTGACTGAGAGTCATCAGACAGCTCTACTATGGAGCGCGAGGGACGCGGGATCTGCGTAGGGTAGAAGAGTGGTAAGAAGTGCTTAGTGGTAAGAAGTGGGGGGTTCAGGGGAAGGTGTACAGTTAAGAATGGCAGCTCTCTTCCAGGGCCGGATCCCAGGCCCCTGCTCTCGTAGGCGGGGACTGAGCCTGCGGCAGATATGCCTCCAGACGCCCTCTGCATCGCACACTTGGTGGAAGTAGCGGCAGGTCTGGCCCAGGGTGACTACATCTCTGACTGGGAGGAAGGAGATGATGTGTTCCACCTAGAGTGCAGGAGGGAGGAAGGAGGGTCGTTGGGGTCTCCTTGGTCGGGCCCCAACTTCTTAATTCTCAAAATCTCCCCCCAGAGACTCACCAGCTCTGGGGGGAACAATTGGACAGAAATAGGGATCCCTCTCCCCTTCTTCTCTTCACCCCCAGGCTCTGGGCCACATGAAGGGCAGGTCCGCTTCACCTACCCAGGAAGAAGGGGCATAGAGGGTCCCATGAGGGCCTTGCCCTTCTCTCAGCCCATCTTACTAATTCCTTCCTCAGGGCCCGCAGTGCAGACTTCCATTCCATCTCCCCAGGTTCACCAGTTCCAACTTCTCCAATTAAGACCTCCCTGGGATCACCTACCATTCTCACCCTGAACCCTTCCTTCTGTCCTTGTCCACAAAGTTGGGTGAATTTTTGCAGCTTCAGTCTCCTGCTTCTCCTCACCATCCTGACTGCCCCTTCCCTGGTCCTTCCCTGATTTCTCCAGGCCCCACGGGCCCCTGTACTCTGCTCCCTGGCTCCCGTCCCTGCTGCTTTTCCCACACCATGTCGCCCGCCTGGCCTGGCCTTGGAGGACCTCTAGGGCCCCCTGCCTCCTAGACTCCTCCCCCAATGGAGTCTGGGGCCAACAAACCTCTCTGTGACCTCACTGTCCAGCCACTGTGACCTATTTTCCCCAACCCTGCCCAGGATTGTAGCTCATAGAGAGCTCCTGGGTTCTAGCCTAGCCCTAAGCTCCTTGGGTATGCACTTTACAGAAAAGATCAAATGTGAAAGGCTGTTTCTTTTTAGGAGCCAGAGGAAGTTTCTCCACTCTAGGCCGTTTTAGCACAAATCTGTGGAATAATTCTGCTGAATTCATATCCCTGCAGGCCAGGGTCTCCAGGGAATTTGTAGCTCAACAGGGTAAACTACAAACAATAACATCAAAGTTATAAACTCAATTTGACAAGTGAGGAAAGAAGATGGCCCTGTTAAGGACCACTGGTCTAGCAAAAGCAAGAACTGAGTCAAAATGGGAACAATTCAGCACAAATGCCTCCTATTATTGCCCTGAAAAACACCCCCCAAAGCAGGCATTGTCCTGGGACTGTGTGATGACTTACATGTATGGAGGGCAATTTGTTAAGACAGAAGAAAAGGATAGATTTATTTTCTTTCTTGGAAAGCTTAGGGTCTCTCAGAGCCTAAGCTATCAACTTAGTCTTCTCTCTCTGCCATCGAGTCACTTCTGACGCACAGTGACCCTGTATCAGGTATCTGAGACTGCAGATCTTCACAGAGGCAAAGCCCCACTTTTCTTCCATGGACTGGGTGGTGGGTTTGAACTGCCAACCTTGTGATTAGAAGTGCAATGCTTATCTCACAGAGCCACCTAGAGCAACTTAGTCTTACAGAGGGTAAAATGTATGTGAAGAAACAGGAGTCTGGGCTGTGTCTGGAGACAGATGGACAGTAGGCCTAAGGCAATATATCAAAGGAGCTGCTGGCTTTTCCAGGGACTCGAGAGATTCAGTCCTGTTGGGACATCCAGCCCTCAGCTGCATGGTACTAGAGGCATTCATTCCCTGTGTAGGTAAAACACTTCGTCAACCATCCAGCAAGCTCTGCTTTGCAATGACAAGCAGGCAACTAGGTTAGGAGATTAGTGTTTCGGGAGGGAACTTTCCTATTTAAGTGTATTATCATCTGGGCTCTGAGTAATGAGAAACTCCACATGTCACTTTGAAGACTAAGGTGCACCTGACCCAAGCCTTGGTATTTTCAATCATCTCATGGACATGGGGAAACTGGAAGCCTGAAGCAGACTTGATGCATGTGAATTACGGTGTTCACAAACATACGGAATATACTGCCAAATCTGTCCTGAAAGAACACGGGACTTTGTCCATCACACTTGGGACACCTTTATTAGGAGGGACCCGTCCTTGATAAAGAAAAAGAGACCGCTAAGGAGATAAGGCTGACACAGTGGCTGCAACAAGGGCTCTAGCATATGAACACAGGGCGGACAGTGTTTTGCTCAACTGCAAGTAGGGTCACCCTAACACTATGGACATATTTCAAGGAGTAGACTAGAATATTCCACTAAAGGGGACAGAAATAGAAATGGTCTTTTCCAGTTCCTCTTGTATTTGCATCCCCTTTCTTCCCTCGGAGCCCTTATGGCGCTGTGGGTTAAGTGTCTAACCACAAGGCGGGCAGTTCAAACCCACTAGGCTGCTCCATGAGAGAAAGAGGAGGGAGCAGTTCTGCTCCGTCCTGGAGGGTCACTGAGTGGGAATCAACTCGATGGCAGGCGGTTTCTTCCCTGCACTTCGGTTCCGGAGGCAACCAGGAGGCTGCAGAGGGGAAGAACAGGCCCCCCCACCCCACCCCCCCGTCTGTCTCCGTCACATGTAGGGCAGAGATCTCTGTCTCTCCTAGACCCTCCAATTCCCAGGTCTTGGCTCCACAGTCCGAGGCCAGGGGCGGGCTGCGATGGGGGTCCCGCCGGCCCGAGCCTGCCAGCCCATTCGCAGCTCCCTAGTCTCTTCTAATCCTCCATCTCCACTCTGCAGGCCGTCAACCCGGGCTTGCTGGTTCCCACGATGCTTTTGGCTGCAGCGAGCTCCCCTGCAATGGGCCTCGGCCTCTTTCCCAGCTCCCATGCTGACTGGCTCCCTAACACAGCCACTCGAGTCCTTGCGCTGTTCCGAGCCGGTCCCAGCGCGCAGCGCACACATCCTTTACCTCAAAGTTCTAGCTCACCCGCCTCCTCCTTAGCGAAGGGACCGCCTTCTCGCCCATGCTATTGGTAAGTAGAGCCGTCCCTCAAGCAGAGGTTCCCTCCGGAGGATCTAATTGGCCTTCTTGATAATCACTCGCCCGTATCTGGCTTGCGATTGGTCTTGGTGGGACGAGGTCTTGGCTCACCCGGCCGAGGGTCTCGTGCTCTCCGCCTTCTAGTTGAGAGACGACGTTCCCGCCTCCTGGCTGGATCTGATTGGCTCCAGCTCCAACCCTAAGCATTGTGATTGGATGCGGCTACGCGGGGCGGGTCCGTCCGAAGCATCGGCCGTTGACCAGCTCTCCATTCTCTCGCCCCTCCCCTTCCCTCGCCGCACTACAGCGCTGGAGTCCCCCTCCCTCTCCCTTCCCCCCGGCGAGTTCTGATTCGCCGCTTCTAACGCGTCTCGGTCCCACGATTGGTCCGCTGGGTCCCAGAGTCGCTTCCTTCCCATCGAAGGGACTACGGCGGCTCTGAGGAGGTGGAGGGGGCTGGGAGGGACTGCAGGTCCCGTCAGTTAGGCAGCGGAAGCCGCCCGGAGCGGATGGCGGCTGTGGTAGCAGCTACACTCGCCGCCGGGGGTGAGGAATCGGTGGCCACGACCTCTGTTTCGGGGTCTCCGGGACTGCCTGGGAGCCGCAGTGCAGAGCGGGCCCTAGAGGAGGCCGTGGCCACCGGGACCCTGAACCTATCGAACCGGCGCTTGAAGCAGTTTCCGCGGGGCGCGGCCCGCAGCTACGACCTGTCAGACATCACCCAGGCTGGTGAGTGCTCCGCGGACCCCAGCCGGGCCAGACCCTCATTTGCATATCCCCGCCCCCGCCTCCAGCTCGGGCGTCTGTGGCCCGCCCCGTCATCTGGCCGTCGGGGATCTGGACTAATATTTGCGCGAGCTTGCTACCACCCGCTCCCCACTTTAAGAACTCCTGGACAGCGCAGTAACTGCTCATTGGCTCCGATCGCCCAGACGCTGAGGCTAGACCATGTGGGAGACCCCTGCTTCTTTTTGCATATCGGCGCCCCGGCAGGCGGGCCCCGCCTCTCACCTGCTTGGCTCATTTGCATGGGCTCCTCCCCTCGGTGCCGTGAAGCAGCCCCGTGACCTCCTCCAGTCACTCCTTTCTCGGTCTTCCCAGTGCCACCCAGCTCCAAGCAGCCCCGGGTGCCCTGTCCCCGCGGACTCGGGTCTGCACCCTATGGGAAAGCAGCCAGGCCTACCTCGCCCAACTCTCCTATGGGACCGCTTCTTCCTCATCCCCTTCATCCCCTTCCCTGCGAAGCTCTGCCTCCGTCCTGCGTTTGTGACGTCACTGCGGGCCTGTGACCTCATAAGGGACCCTGGCGCCTGACAGAAGGAAGCCCAGGATGATCCTCGCCCTCCCCCACTGCAGGCCTCTGTCACAGTCTCTGATGGTGGTGGGGGCAGGGGCGCTTCTGTGACCAGTGAGTCCCAGTCTGCCCCAGCTGCTCCAGAGGCAGCTGCGGGGAAGAGGGAGGAGGAGGAGGACTGCATTCCACAAGCCCAGCCCCTGCTGGAAGGAGGTCTTCTGCGCTCATCTTCAGAGTGGGGGCCATTTCTCCCTAAGCAGGTGCCCACTCACCTGCAGAGGTGCTGTGGATCCAGACACACTTTTCCTTTTCCTTCTGATTTAGTGTTGGGCTGCTGATTGTAAGGTCAGCAGTTCAACCCACCAGCCGCCCAAGGGAGAAAGATGAGACTTGGCTTCCGGAAGGATGCCAGGCTCAGTAACCCTAAGGAGCAGTTCGACTTGATCCTCAGAGTCACTGGGACTTGGAATGGGCTTGCAGGCAGGGGGTGGTTTTGTTTGCTTAGTCTTCTGGGGAGAGCCAGTGGACCTTCATCACTTTGCTTGGGACGCTAGGTAAACACGCTTGCCCACTAGGCCTGGAGTGAGTTCAGGGCATGGGAGAGCCCCAGGACCATGTCTGTGGCCCTGTGGCCCTGGCGGCTGCTCCAGACAGGCCTCAGCAGCTGTGTGACATTAGCCCTCCGGTCTCCTCCTCCTGGCTTGTTTTTTGACAAAGACCAAATGTTCCTCTGTTTCCTTAGGGCTCTGTCTCTGGGAGTGGACTCCTGGGGAAAGCTACCGAGAACTCCCCAGCCCCTCCCAGCTCCTCCCCCAGCATTCCGGCTCTGGGTGCAGCCAATTCTCCTTTGAGCTTGGGTGGCGAAGCGGGAAAGTCTTTCCCTGTGCTATTCTCCACACAGGAAGCCTCCTCCATCCTCTCTGAGCCCAGGTTCTAGGCCCCAGTGGGGTCCATCTTGTCCAGAACTCTCTCTTCTGTCCCCTCTGTCCCAACAGGGTGCTTATAGCTTGGGGTGAAAAGGAGAAGTGACGAAAACACAGCGTTGTCCATACCTTGCCCTCCACACTCCCTTGTCCCCCAGTCCAGATGAAAAGCTCTCCTGTTCTACTTTTAGGATCATGTTGAACTCTCTCCTCCTGCTTCCCCAGCTGTTTTCAAACCCTGGCCTGGCTTCTTGTAGCTCAGGTCCTTGCTCTCCCTTGGACTCAGAGTTGGATGGTGGGGGGAGGGGCCTCCCCAGCAAAGGAGAAGTGGAGCTCATTCTCTCTCACCACATCCTGTGCCTGGCCTCCTCCAGCCTGGGCTCCGTTCTGCTCCTAGCTTTGGACCCCTGACACCCACTCACCCTCATGACTTCCTTCCCACTGCCTTCACCCACATGCATACACGAACCCATTTGCGGACCCACAGAGGCAGGCAGTTGGAGGCTGAGGGTGAGAGGACCAGATGCAGCCCACCCACCTCTCTGGAAGTGTCTTCTCCCGTGACAGGTCTTCTCAGTGTGTATACCAGAGTTGGGGCAGAAAGGGAGAGAGATGCTTCTTGGGATACCACGTTTTCATCCTCCCTGGTAAACACAAGGACCCATCAAAGACAGAACTTGACAAACTGTTTCTACTTCATTTCCTGTCACAAGACTCGTTTCCTTGAGGGACATACCCCAGCTCTCTGTCTCCTCAGCTGTTATTTACCCGTCCCTGGGGAGTACCCTCTAAGGAGCTCACCCAAGTTCTGTTGGGTGGGACTTTCCCCCAGCAGAGCCTAGACCCTGCCCAACATAGACTTCTGGAGGTCTAAGCAGTTATGGTCTCCAGGCTGGAAGGAAGCCTAAAGCCTAGCTCCTTGCATTGGAGTCCACAGGATAATAATGAATTCTAGCCTCCTCCACCCTCTCTATGCCTCACCCATGCCCAAGATGCCGGCAAAGAGCTGACTCATAAATCTGCGGTTGTAAGAGAGGTGGTGAGGGGTCAGCGTGCCTGGAAGAAGGTGGGAGAGAGGTTGCCAGTGGGGTGCACACTCAGATGGGATGGGCCTGAGGACTCCAGGCTGCCGCTTACAGTATGGCTGCTCGCTTACAGTATGGCTGCTCGTTCTTTCCCTCCCAGGCCTTTGTTACTGATAGGTGCTGTCGAGTCGGTTCTGACTTACAGGGACTTGTTAGGTTGGAACTCATGGTTGCAGCCACTGTCTGTCTACCTCGTTGAGGGCCTTCCTAGATTTTGCTGACCCTCTGATCCTGGCCAAGGAATCATAGCCCCGTTGACCCTGGATTACTGATTGTAGGAGTTGGTGGAAGACTGTTGTCCAGTATTGAAGGGCCTTAAGCTCTAGAACCAGGCAGGATATAGTGACTCTTGGCTTCCTCCTCAGGGCCAGCTAACCTTGTTGAAAAGGGAGAGCCCTTGGGAGGGATGGAAGGGCTTTCCCTGTGATATCCTTTGGGGTTTTCTGTATTCTCATCAAGAACCTCCCAGACCATCACCTTGCTCGTTTCTCTGGAGTACCAGCCCTCTTGTCCCTTTTGTCTTCCACTCCTTGTAGCACTTCAGAAGAGCAGCTATCATGTAGGAGTCCCCTTCCAGGAGAGCCTTTCGTGTGATTGGTACATGGTGTTCACGGTGGGCCCCAGGTCCGGGCTCCAGCCCCGTGACCCTGTGCCTTTCTCAGCATGTCTCCCCAGGATGCCTAGGTCTAAAGCTTGGTTCCTTAGGTCTGCTGAGGCATGGGGTGCTGAGCTACTGGCTCTGGATGGGGGAGTCATGGGCCCTGCTATCCAGGACGGGGCCTTTCCACAGCCCTCCCCTGGCACTTGTTCCTAGACCTGTCCCGCAACCGGTTTCCCGAGGTCCCGGAAGCAGCATGCCAGCTGGTGTCCCTGGAGGGCCTGAGCCTCTATCACAATTGCCTGAGATGCCTGAACCCAGCCTTGGGGAATCTCACTGCCCTCAGCTACCTCAACCTCAGGTAGAGAGGGCAGGGCCAGAGAGGGTGGGGAGAACTCCAAGGAGGAGGGCAGTGCTAGGCCCCTTTGCCAGGGGATTGAACTCCCTGCCTTCCTCTCTTCCACAGCCGAAACCAGTTGTCATCGCTGCCACCCTACATCTGCCAGCTGCCCCTGCGGGTGCTTATTATCAGCAACAACAAGCTAGGAGCCCTGCCTCCTGACATCGGGGCCTTGGGAAGCCTACGGCAGCTTGTGAGAATAGGGAACGAATGCGAGAAGACGAGCCAGGCACTAGGGACATTTGGGGGTGAGGGTGGGGAGAAGGCAGAGGGCCCTAGACGGGAGGGCAAGTTCGGTTGTTCCTGGCCTTAGGTGGCCTTCCCTAATTTCAGGATGTGAGCAGCAATGAGTTGCAGTCTCTCCCTCCAGAGCTGTGTAGCCTGCCTTCCCTTCGGGATCTCAATGTTCGGAGGAACCAGCTTAGCATCTTGCCTGATGGTGAGGAAAGTGAGCAGGAGGAGGGCAGTGTGCATGCCTGCATGTCTGTCTGCTTTGGACAGGGGTCAATCCAGGGATCGGCAGTGCTTTGATTTTAACTAGCAGACCTCTGAGCTTGGCAAGGGTTAGAACTCTACTTTGCTAAATGTGGGGAAATGGGTCCAGAGAGCAAAGGAGCTGAGTGCATCTGCGCCACTAGAATCTCAAGGTCAGAAGGGTCACCTCTCTGGTCTTCAGAGTGACGTGACCAGACGTCCTCCCCAGAGAGCCTGAGTCCTTGGAGCCTCACTGGAACCCCACTGTCCACTGTTTTAAGGAGCCGATTGTGATGTATGATAGCCTCTGTTCCTAAGCAGACACACCTTTCCTTCAGCCAGCCAGCATGTTTGGGGGGAAAAACTGAGGGGAAAGAGGGAGAGGTAGTGTTTCTTGTTTTCTTAGGTACAGACCAGACAGATGTGGGAGATGTGTCTAAGAGCTGGGGCCAACTCTTAGAGATCGAATGGCTTAACAGGGAAGACAGACAGACAGGCATTCCTAGAACAGGGAGGGGTGTGCCAGTGTGAGGCTTAAGGAGCCCCCGGGGCCAGCGCTGGGCAGCACTCAGCTCTGCCTGGGAAGCACAGGAGTTGACCTTTGAGAATTTTTCATCCACCTGCATCCTCTCAAGGAAATAATGGTTTCAAATAGAGGTGGTTAGAAAGGCAAGCCAGGAGGGACCTTCTGTGCTGGAGCATGTGAACTTTATTGTTAAGAACAACAGTCGGGAATCAAGCGGTCATCCATTTTCTCTGGGCCCCGTACTCTCACTTTCTGTGCTTGCCCCCCTCCTTCCAAGTCACTAGGGATACAAGTAAACATTTGCTCAGGACGCTGGGCCATCAAAGCGAACCTAGCAGAATGCCCTGGGGACACAGAGGGAAGAGTACTGAATTCCACCTTGAGGGGTCTGGAAAGATCCCTAGAGAAGGTGATGCTTGAGACTTCCCTTCCCTTGAGAGGTGTGTGGATGTGAAAATGAAAGTTCCCCCTGCTGAGCAGACAGCACAAGGAAAGGTCCCGAAGCTGAGGACCTGGACAGGTGTCTGATGGGTTGCTGTTGTTAAGTGCCATCAAGTCGGTTCCCACTCAAAGCAGTCTTGAGAAAGTTTTCCGAAGGGCGTCAGCTGGTGAATTTGAACTATCAGTTCAAACCGACCTTGCAGACCAGTGCGTTATTCCACAGTACCACTAGAGGATAAAACAGTGATAGCAAACATCTGTCCCACAGCACCCTCTATTTCTCCTCAGGGTTCCATAACTCATCTCAGTGACCACACAGAACTCAGACACCAGACTCAGAGTTAGGGGCTTTCTTAGGGAAGTTAACAGGTTACAATGCAGGGGCAAAAAATGCTCAGGGCACCATTCTTCTGGTCAGGACAGCTTCTCCTCAGCCGTGCTCACAGGCAGGCCTCTCTCTGGCCCTCAGCAACTTGGCCTGGCCTCTGCCCTGCTCCTGTGATGCCCCAAAGCTCTTTTAGAACTGCTGATCAATGCCCACAGGGCACATGACTCAGCCATAAGCTTCAATCTAAAGGTTCTTAGCTCTAGTTCTCTGGATCTGCACACCTAGCTCCTCCAATTAAATACCCTACTCTGTAGTAAACCTCTTGCCCAAAGTCACTCAGCTGTATTTGCTCCATGGGCTGGGAAGCCCACCACTCCATCTGGAGCTCTGGCTCTTGATTGTGCCACTCCTGTGGGTCACAGCTGTTTGTTCCTGGGTCCTCGAGGTCCAGTGCTCAGGGATCTGGGGCTGCAGAGGATGCACTTCACGTCCAGCTCTTCTTCCTTGGTGGCAGTGCAACGCCCCCTCCTGTTTCTGAGATGGCTCATTTTATACCATCGTTAGAGTTCCAAGTTTTTACCATCACAGTTACCCCTGTTAACAATCATTCACAACTGAATCATATCACACACCAGCATCACCTCCTCTCCTCCCCACTGTGTCTTACCTAGACCCATCAAGAAAAAGTCATTTGGTGTGAGTTTACAAAGACTATGGCTAGAAGAGACATTAAAGAGTTCATTGCACGGCAGAGTGGTGGGGAGTGAGGTGGAAGGGGGTCTAAGCAAGTCATGAAGGCTGTGGCCGTGCGTGCTTTTGTTCTATGTCTAGGCCCCCACTGATCCTCCAACTGTGTCTTTTTGAGAATTGGAATAAGGAGCTCCTCCACCCAGGGTGTGGGCTTGGCTAGTAAAGGGCAGAAGGTGTTCAGTGCCCCTGACTGGGTGCATTTGTGCAGGGCGTTCAGCCTCAGCAGCCCAGTCGGCAAGTCATTGAAGGTATTTAGCAAGGGGATGTCACCGTTTGGTTATTGCCTTGTGACGATCAGTTGAAGCGTGGAGTGGGCAGGTGAGGGAACAGGGAGTGCGGGGGAGGACCTGGGATGGTCTGCTGGGCGGCTGGGGAGTTATGGCTTGGAAGGAGGACCAGATTTGATGAGGCAGAGGATCAGGGTGGTGGTTGCTGGAAATGAGTTGAGCCAGTCGGGGAATAGGCTGTGCTGGACCCAGATGAGCCAGGAGTAGTGTGATTGACCAGGCTTGGGCGCCCTCCTGACTCTTCCCTCACCGACTCCCCCAGAGCTGGGGGCCCTTCCTCTTGTCCGCCTGGATTTCTCCTGTAACCGTGTGTCCCGAATCCCAGTCTCCTTCTGCCACCTCAGGCACCTGCAGGTCATTCTGTTGGACAGCAACCCCCTGCAGAGCCCCCCTGCCCAGGTGAGGGGTAGGCTGGGGTGGACCTTGGGGACAGAGATGGGCTGGACGGACCCCTCTCCCCACCTCACTCCTCCTTCACATGTACCTCCTCAAACCCAGATCTGCTTGAAAGGGAAACTGCACATCTTCAAGTACTTGTCAACAGAGACTGGGCGGCGCGGGGGGTCTGCACTGGGGGACCTGGCCCCGTCTCGCCCCCCAAGTTTCAGCCCCTGGTAAGTCCCAGGTGGGAAGAAAGGAAGCCCCTAGACCACCCACTAATGCTCCTTGCTGGTTTTCCGTGGGAACACGGGGCAGGGGTCGGGTAGTTGTAGTTCAGTATAGGACTGACCAGATCTTCCTGCCTGACTCCCAGCCCAGCTGAGGATTTATTTCCGGGACGTCGGTACAATGGGGGACTGGACTCAGGCTTCCACAGTGTTGATAGCGGCAGCAAGCGGTGGTCTGGGAATGAGGTAAAGCCTTCTCCTGGGGAGGGCTTGGGGGGTCGTGGCCCCAAGAGAGCCATTCTGAGCCTGGAACCCTCTACCTAGAGTGAGTGATGGTGGTGGGGGCTGTTCTCTTCCTTCCCTCTCAGGCATTCCATGGAAGGGGCTAGTCCCTGCAGTCACTCATAGGCCTTGAGGCCCTGTGGTCCCTGCACAGCAGAGGGAGTCTGTCTTCTACTTCTGCATCTTTGCCTTTACAGTCAACAGATGAATTTTCGGAGTTGTCATTTCGGATCTCAGAGCTGGCCCGGGAGCCTCGGGGACCCCGGGAACGGAGGGAGGATGGCATCGGTGAGTAGTGGAGTCACGGGCCAGGAAGCCAAGGAGATGAGTGAGGGCCAGAGGCCCCATCTGCTTGCTCATGTGCCCCTGGCCCCTCTAGCCGATGGAGACCCTGAGCAGATCGACTTCATTGACAGCCATGTGCCTGGGGAGGAGGAAGACCCAGGGGCTGCAGAGGTGAGGGTCCAGGCTGTGTGAGGGGCACAGTGGGAGCCTGGGGTGCAGTCATTCCCTTAAGCTCTCCACTCCTTTTTGTCCAGGAGCAGCGGCCTCCAGAATTAAGCCCTGCAGCAGGAGATGGGGAGAGGGCACCAAGCAGCAGGTACCCCCAAGCCACATCCTTCCTTTGCTCCCAACCTCCTGCTGGACCTCCTCTCTTTGCCCTTGACCTCCATCTGGTTGACCTCTGGGCCTGTCTTTGGCCCTCAGACGGGAGGAGCCAGCGGGGGAGGAACGGCGACGTCCAGACACTTTGCAGCTATGGCAGGAGCGTGAGCGGCGTCAGCAACAGCAGCAGAGTGCACTGTTGGGGAGCCCCAGGAAGGACAGGTGTGGCGCAGGGACAGGGGCAGGGAGTTACTGCAGGGTCTCTGCCCCACGCTAGGTGGGCCCTTACCTAGGCACTGCCGACTCCTGGTTTCCTTATTCTCTTCCTAGTTTTCTGAAGCTGGGGATCCGGGTTGCTGGGGGAGGTGCTGCTGCCCCGCCCACTCAGGCCACCTCCAAGTATGTGGACTCCCAGAGCCCCTCCTGAAGTCCTCCCTACACACCTTCTGCTCCAGCAGTCCCTCTCATTCCTTTTCTGCCCTTCCATAGCATTGCTGCCCAAGTGGGTGCCACAGGGGGGCAGGGAGCTCCTGTCTCCACCCCCATCTCCCAGGAGACTCTTCCTAGAGCTGGACCAGGTGGGATGGGGACTTTGGCTAAAGGATGGGGCGGAACCATGGAAGTGAGGGAGTGGTTGGGACCTGGTGGCCTGTGGGAGGAGTGGGACAGTGAAGGGATATCTCGCTCACCTGCTGCTGTCCCCTGGCTCCGGCCTCAGCCACAGCGCCTGCTCCCCAGCCACTGGGCTCCATTCAGAGACCGAACAGCTTCCTCTTCCGCTCGTCCACTCAGGGCAGCTCAGGTGGGTCTCTCCTCACCCCACAGCCAGGGATGTCCCAGTAGTCGCCCCTAAGCTTGTGTTGCACCCATGGGCTTGGGAGCTCTGTGTTGTCCTTTTGTGGTTTGTGTTGAATGTCCCACCAGCGGAGTGGCAGGCGCCCGTACACTAGGATTCCAGCTCTGAAGCCAGTGCTGAATGGTGAGAGACTGCCACGTGCCCTGGTTTTCCCTAGGCCCTTCTTCACCAGACTCCCTCTCGAGATCTCGGCGGCCCCTCCAGGTTCTGGATGAGAAGGAACTGATGGCTCAGCTGCGCCAGGTCAGGGAGTGTGTTGGGCATGGGCAGTGTGGGCAGGGACAGGCTCAGCACTGAAGTCAGCTTGAACCACAGGGTCGGTGGTTCACGCTCATCAGCTGCTCCTTGGAAACCCTATCTATACAGGGTCACTATGGGTCAGAGCTGACTCGACGGCACTTCACATCAACATCATCAAGTGTGTCTCCTAAGGAAAGACAGGGGCAATATGCTGACTTTGGCCTTCCCTCCCCCTGCCTCCTAGGTTCTTGAGTCACAGCTGCAGCGGCCCCTGCCTGAGGACTTGGCGGAAGCTCTGGCCAACGGGGTCATTCTCTGTCAGCTGGCCAACCAGCTCCGGCCCCGCTCTGTGCCCTTCATTCATGTGCCCTCGCCTGCTGTGGTCAGTTGGAGCCCAAGGGAAGAAGTAGGGGAAGGGACAGGGGTCTATCTCCGTTGTCATCTCCCTCACCTTTTTCTCAGCTTCTTTTCCTATCCACCCCCAGCCAAAACTCAGTGCCCTCAAGTCTCGGAAGAACGTGGAAAGTTTTTTAGAAGCCTGTCGGAAAATGGGGGTGCCCGAGGTATGGAGGATGTGTTCTCTGGAACCTGGGACTGGTCTCCACTCTAAGGAGTGGCGACCTCCAGGGCTCATCTGAGCATGGCATGGCATGGGTGGTGGGCTCCATTCACAGGGGGATCTGCTCCCTGGAAGAAAGCACCCCAGCATGCCCTGTCCTGCACATCCCTTCCCTGCATGTCTGCATGTGGACTTGGCTCAGGCCCCGGCATGTGAGGGCAGGGAGGGGGGATTGTCTTACTGCTGTGGCTCACATCTGTCTTTTGTCATTGTCCATCTGTCTTACTCTCCCCTCCCAGGCTGACCTGTGCTCGCCCTCGGACCTCCTCCAGGGCACCGCCCAGGGGCTGCGGACCACACTGGAGGCCGTGCAGCGGGTGGGGGGCAGGGTGCCCCCGCCACTCTGGCCCCCTTCTGGTCTGGGCGGCTTCGTTCTCTTCTACGTGGCCTTCGTGCTGTTACTCTATGTCACCTACACTCGGCTCCTGGGCCTCTAGGGCCTGAAGTCACCCCCCCCTCCCCACCCATTTCTATCTATTTATAAGACTCCCTCGCGACCCTCCTCCCCCACCAGTGGTGCCTTCAGTCCCCACCAAAGACACTAGTACACCCACCCTTCACAAACACTGACCTCAGAGGCTCTACTCGAGCCCCCAGACCCTGGGACCCCAGCCTCTGGCTGCTCTTCTGTAGCCCCTCTCTGTGCCCTTACCCTGCTACTTCTGATAGTGCCTTCGTGCTCTCCCTTTCTCTGCTCCTTTCCCATCCCCCCACAGGGGTGGCAGTGCCTGAATCTTTCCCCTGCCCCTCCCCATTGTGATGGGGGCTAAATTATCTATATTTTGTAGAGAGAACTTTATATTTGTAGGGATGCAGGGGCCTGGGTGGGTCCCTGTCTGTGTGTATAAACTGTACAGACCATACCGTGTGTATATGTGTGTGTGTGTGTGTTCGTTCATCTGCTCCTGCTGTGGTCAGGCCCAGCCCTGGCTGGGGCCCCTGGGCTCTGTGTGCCTTCCTCCCTGCTCCAGCATGTGCCTCTGCAGAGGACAAGCCTCCTCCTGCTAGGCCCTGGCCCCTGTGTCATCTCTGCTGTTACCTGCTGGCAGCTTCCTTGCTTCTCGTGTCCCCAAGCTGTGAGCCCACAGTGTGTACTCAGGGTGTCCCTGGCCCCTGAAGGACTGTCCCCACAGGAAGCTCTGCTCAGGCTCCCATAGGGACTTTGATCTCTGATACCTTGTCCTCTGTTAGGGGTAGGGAGGCAGAGTGGGAAGAGGACAAAAGATGACTTCATCTAGGCCCCTCCCCCCAGGAGTCCCTGTGCCAGTCCCATCACATCCTGGACGAGGAGGGGGCCCCAGGAAGGGGTCTCCCCTACATCGCTGCTGTGGTCCATGCACTGCTGGAACGGCCTTAGGGGTTGAGATGGGGGCACAGGGCCCCAGGAACAGAAGATGGACAGCGGCCTGGGCACTGCCCAGACCCCTAAGGACTATGGCGCTAGCGCCTGGCAGGGCTCCCTGAGCATCCCGTGGGCCTGCGGGGTTGGGAGCACTGCTGGCCAAGCCAGGAGGAAGGAACCTTGCTCCGTCTGGGTGTGGCTGAGGGTCTGGACCGGGCACTGGATGTTGTGTCTGTGTCAAGAGCAATAAAAGAAGCCGGAAGACCTCTTGGTTGAGCCCCAGGTGTGTGTGTGTCTGAGAAGAGGGTAAAGTATCGTCAGAAGTGGGCTGCCACAGCTGTGGCCCGTAGTGGGCTCTATCGCGCAGCTGGCCCCGCGCCGCCCCCGCCGCCAGGGGGCGCCGCCGCAGCCTGGGTGCGGCCACGTGGTCCGGAAGCACGCCATGCACCGGCGTCAACGCGAGGCCTTTTGAGGTGGGCAGGCGCCTTTGGGCTTTAAAGCCATGCCCGGACGCTGAGGGAGGGCTGCAGGCCGGTAGGGCAGAGGGAGGGACGGTGTTGCCTGCACTCCACCCCCCCACCCCCCAGCAGACGCGCCATGTTGCCCTGGTGCCCTTCGCACTGGGACTCGGGAGAGGAAGAGGCACCAGAGGAAGGCAGCCCCAGCAGGGGCAGTGATCCCACCGAGTCCTGGAGCTCTGGGGAGGAGACCCTAGAGGAGCCAGACTCGCCCCCGCCGCACAGGTGAGGACGCAGCACCCTGCAGTCACTCGGCCGACCCAGAAGTGCACTGAGGGCATTTGTTGGGGGTGGGAACAGTCACCCTCAAACTAGGCCGCCACTGGCCCTGTCACTGGACCCAAGGACATCGGCCGCCTCGGAGCGGGGCCAGCGGGGCCAGCGGGGCTGGAGCCTCTCTGTACCCCACCCCAGCCCTCAGTACCAGGCCCTGTGTATAGCTGAGGCTCAGGCACGGAAGAAGCTGAGGAAGCTGAGGAAGCGGAGGCGGCTGCAACCCCACAGCTCCCCAGACCCGGCAGCCGAGCAGCGTCCAGAAGCCTCAGGTAGGCACAGGGCCTACCCTTACAGTGCCCTCCATCCAGACACTCATCGCCTCCTGATCCTGTTATGTCATCCCCACCCCACCCCGCACCAGCTTCCAGTGCCCCAGAAGCGCCCCAGCCGGCCCCACCAGCACCCTGGGACCCCAGCTACCAGCCTGAAACAAGATCCTGGCAGATGGCAAGTTGATGCTGTGTGACTCCGGCCCAGGGGCGGGACAGGGGCACGGTGAGAAGAGGTAAGCGCCAACCATCTCTTCCGCCTTCCACAGGTTGGCGTTGGTTCCTTCTCTAACCGTACCTTGAGCCATCCCTCATTCATGCCGCTGTATGAAGCAGCCGCCCACAGGGGTCACAGTCCCCTGGGCCCCCCAGCAGGACATCAGATCACACAGCAGGTGCCTGCCTCCCCGGGTCCCTCGCAGTGCAGCGCCCTCCCCCAGCCTGGCCTTGAGTGCTCCATGGCTCCCTCCCCAGGCTTCCCGGTGCTGGGCCGCGAAGATCTCTTTTTTTCAGACCCTCTGCTTCCCTATGGACAGCAGCGTGTTCCTATGTCTGTGGCCAACACCCCGCAGCAGGTGAGCGTTCTTCCTGCCCTGGCCTCACCCCAGCTTTGGAGCCAGGCCAGGGTGAAGACATGGCCCCCTCTTTTCTCCTCAGATGATGGGCCCCATGCGGTTGCACAGCCCGCCTCCTATCATGTCCTCCTGGGTTGCCCCCACCCGGCCCCCAGGCTACACCAGCACCTGGGTCAGAGGGTCTGAGCTGAATGCCCTCACCGGCCTCATGCAAATGAGGCAGAGGCCCAGATCATCGACACCTCTCCCGAGCCCTACTGAGCCAGCCCCCCCCACTGGCCCTCCAAACCCCAGCTTTTCTCCCTGTCCTCACCCATCTATTCCACGGACCCCAGACACTGATTCCCCGTAGCCACTGGCCCCAAAGACTGTTGACAATAAAGCATTGTTGGTTTGCAAAGGGACTCACTGTGTCTGGTGGCCAAGTGGGGCATGGAGGCAGGGATGGGGCATAGTGCCCCAAATCCTGGTTACTCATTGACCATCCCCTATCGTGAGTATAGTGGGCCAGGCCACTCCAGAGGCCTAAATCCTTTCCAGCTGTGCGCACTTTGTGGTTAACTCATAACGACCTTGTATAGGGTTTGTGAGGAACAGCTGGTAGGTTTGAACTATTGACCTCATGTTTGGCATTCCAGTGCTGATCTACAGCGCCACACCAGGACTAGGTGGGAAGGTCCATGGTGCAGACCTCCAGGTTGAGAGCATAGGACGCACCATGTGTTCTGCCCATTGGGGGGAAGGGAGGATTGGGTGAACATGGGGCTGGTGCTGGGAGAGGCAAACTACTGAGTTAAGGGGGGGTGGTAAATTACTTTTTAGGGGGGCACAAAAGGTAAAATGGAGTGCTGGTGTTAACGCTGGACTGCTAACCACAACGTGGGCAACCGGAAACCCACCAGCCTCACCTTGGGAAACCTATATTATTCGGAACCGACTTGAGACAGCACTTAACAAGATTTCTCCCAGGCCCAGAAGTTCAGCCCTGGGGTGATGTGGGGCTATCTTTGTCTGAGGGGGAGCGGCTGGTAGTTATTTGGCTCCCAGGAAACACAGCAAAGGCACAACGATGGGGGGTGTGTGCACACATCCGTACATACTGGCAGGGTGGGGGGAAGGAGGAGCGTGTACCGGGAGGCCCTAAGGCATTCTAGTGATGCATGAACGCTGAAAGGAAACCGAGGAAACTTTCAGCTGAGAAAGCCCTGAGATTTGTAGGAAGTGGAGACAGTTCTAGTACTTAACTCCCTTAAAAGAATCCAACGTGTATCGGGTACCTTGAAGATTTCCCGGGTGCTATAGGATAAGTACTCGACTGTAAGGTTGGTGGTTCAAACTCACCAGCCGCTTTTTGGAAACTCCTATACAGGGTCAGATTCCACAGCACTTAACACTAATGGTAGGGACCCAAAAGGTAGCTGCAGGTCACAGGACACAGCCATGCCCTGCGGGGGGCGAGGGCAGGGTCACCCTAATTAGTTTCCTTCCCTAGGACTGCCACCTCAACCCCACTTCTGCTGGTCTTTTTCTGAAGCTCCCGACGCAATCATCTCCGTCCTTCCTCTTGTCATTTTCGTGCCTAGAATACTTGCGCCTCAGGCAACTGGAGTCCTGGTCCGCAGACCTGCTCGCCGCTGCCCTGGCCCCATGCAGCTCCGCGGAAGCCCTACGTCCCGTTTCTACGTGCTCCGCGTGGGCCTGTCGCGCTCGTATGTCTCCCGGAGCTAGCAGAAGCTGGAGCCCCGCGTGAGCCTGCACCGGATCGTCCTGTACACGCGCGACAGCAGCGTCATGGTGAGCGCCGTCGCCCGCGAGGGTAGATATGGAGCTGCCGGAGGCAGAGGGCGCATTTGGGTTCGCGTGGATTTGGTGCGTTGCCTGCCCTCTCCCTGGAGTTCACCGAAATTACATTCAAACACAAGAGTTCATGCGCTTTCGTTCTTGGGATGCAGGAACTCCAGGCGCTTCCTCTGACCTTGAGGAAGGGGAGAATAGTGTCTTTGCAGGTTGGGGCCTGTCTTGGTTCCCAGTGTCTCTCCCCTTTGACTTGAAGTTTGGGGGTACAGCGTTCATAGCTACGCACAGCATGTGTTCCCGTGACTGCAGGTCTGAAACACCGGGGACTGCTGGCACCTACAGCACGGCTACCCTCCACGGTGATGTCAATCCTCGAATGCTGGGGCATTGAACCTTGGAGTCCCCCCAGGGAGCAAAGTTCAGAGTTGGGGATTCTAGTAAAGGGGTCTTCCACTCTCCTGCCCTCAGGGGAAGGTACTGAGATTTTAAGGCGCCTCTAATTTTAGTTTTGAGCTGGTTGGGGAAACAGAGGGTACTGGTAGGGAAAGCCAAAGAAAGCTTGGGGAAATGATTTGATTGTGCTGGAAACAGAGACTGGCTAGGGGAGAAGTGGGGTGAATCCTTACAGCAGCAACCCTTCCTGCTTCCATCCCTCACTTCCCACTAGCGTCCAGCACCTGTGTGTCCCTTCCTCACCTGGGAGTAAGTTTTGAGTTTTGAGTAATCCTAGGATCCATGACTTATAAACATTGTATCCATATCTGAGAAGCTGGAGGTTCCGTTTCTGCATGGGTTTGGTGTGATTCAAGGGGTCTTGAGATAAACCAGCCCACCAGAATTCCTGTCAAGTGGCTACCAAAGGGGCTTCTATGTTAGCCGCCATCTCTCAGGTGTATCTGCGTAAGGTATCCATTGCTTTCAACCTCCACCGCCTTTAATGGCACCAGAGGCCAACACAAGGCTCTTTGGCCACAGGTGTGAACTCCTTGGTGAAGGTACCCTTTGCCTCCTGCTACCTGAGGTTTGAGTTGAGGTTGGGAGTCTAGCATTTTGCACCCCATTTCTGACTCATCTAGGGTTTCTTCAGTACTCACTGGCTAGAACATTCTCTGAAAGACACACCAGCAGTTGCCACTTGGGGTCCTACCCATATCTAAGGGCACCATGAGTTAAGCCATGTATGAAAATTACACACAAAAACAAGCCCATTCTGGCAATTGTTGTTGTTGTGTGCCGTGGAGTCAGTTCCCACTCATAGTGACCCTGCACAGGGTTTCCGAAGCTGTGAATCTTTACGGGAGCAGAATGCCTCATCTTTCTCCCGCGGAGCAGCTGGTAGTTTCGAACTACTGACCTTGCGGTTCGCAACCCGTTTCTGATTCGTAACCACTACCCAGAGCTTATTGCATTAGAGGTCCCATTTCTGCTTGAAAAGAGGGCCCTTTACATTTCAAACTGATACCCAGGTATAAAGATACTAGCTAACAACAGCTGATAAGAGCTGCACTGCTTTCCCTTAATCTTCCTGTTAACAGATACTCTTCAAGCCCGAGCCAATTCCACACTAATTAGAACACAGGCCAAAAGAACCACCTTGTCTTCTGACTCCAGAACATCCCAGAAATATGGCCACCCAGAACCATTTTAGAAGCAAGGGGTCGGACTGCAACTGCCCCCTGTGAATAAATAACACCTGCTTCGGCTCTCCTGAAAGCTGCAACATGCCCTGGGTCGTTTGTTCTGGGAGACGGTGCTTTGAGAACAATCTTCCTTCTTGTTACAATGAATGCTATGCTTACATCAGTATGACTGTTATTCTTAACTAGAAAAGAGATGTTTGGTTACAGTATCACTCTCATGGTAAGTTAAGGGGACAGCAAGAGGTCAGGGAACAGGTAGTTGGAGACTTGTTGCCTCAGATAAACAAAGGCATGGAAGTGGGTGGGGACACTGGTGGTAAAGCCAGGACAGCCTGGGAAGAACGTTTCCACCCACACTTCTTCACTTTCCAGGTGGGGAGAAAGGAGCTTGTTTGTGAACTGAACTTATGAGCGGAACCAGTGACGCCTGAGTGTGGTTAGAATCTGCTAGCACCTTTTGAGGGTCACACTGAAGGTGTGATGCAGGGAACCAGCAGCACTGTGAGGATGAGCATCAGGATTAGTAAGTGCCCAGGTCAGCTCCTACCAGAGTTCTGCCGAGACGCAGGAGCAGTTCTTGTAGCTCAGGTGATAACGCGCGGGCAGCAGCTTCTGCCATAATTAGTGCAGGTTGACCAATGTGATGGACCCAAAAACAAGAGCTATCTTCAAGACGGACCACCAGAGAGCTGTGGGCCACAAAAGACTTCCTCTCTGGGCTTCTCCAGGAGCAGGCGCAGTTCCAGTAAGTGCTGTTTCTGCAGTCCTACTCCCCCCCAGGCTCCACTCAAAGCTGCCCATAGGAGGGTCTCTTCAAACCTCCTCCCTGCTCCCTACCACCAACTGAGCACCGTCTCTTACTCAACTCCTGGGTGCTGCTGACAGGAAGTAGCCTGGCTTCTGGGTGAGCAGAGTGGTGGTGGGTTGGTAATTACCACCAGGTGACTTGGCCTGGCAAGTCTAAGGCAAATAACTGCCTAATCCGGTGTCCTAGCAACAGCCCTTGGCCCTGCCCAGACCACATTTATCTCAGCTAGTTGCCTTGGCAACGTGAGTTGTTCCCCAAGGGCAGGAACTGGTGTGAGCACCTAGGATCTGCGGAGTGAGAGCACTGTGCGTCCTTATGACATGTTCCAAGTCCCCATGAAGAAGGCTCTAGTCTCACCGGGAAGCTACAGGTCAGGAGACTGGAGTACTTCGGCTGAGCTGTTCCCAGTGTAACCTTCCTGCTTCCAGAGTTCTTCGTCCTCTGTAGTAGATGATGTGGGGGCACAGCCCTGAGCTTCCTGGGTTTGACCTAGCAGGCGCCACCGTGCAGATAATGGAGTTGTTCAGGAAGAACCTGGGGGGTTACCTCCCATGTTTCCTCATCCACAGAGGCATCCCACAGGTGACAGGCTGGGACTAAGCCAGAGCACAGTCACAGCATTAGCCAGGGACATCTGAGGACTTGGTCAGAAGCCTGTCTGGCGCCTGGGTGAGTCATTCTAACTCAGGGTGTATGCAGTGGGTTCTGATTTCCAACCCCCCAGGCAAGCAGTGCAGGTGCCCCGGGGTGGGACAAGTCCAGCCTAGTCATTTAGACATTTTCTAACCAGCCAGGGCTTTCCCATTCTTTGCCACTTCCTGGAGAGAGGTGGCTTGCTGGAGGAGGGCTGGGGGCTGAGGCAGGCCCAGAGAACTCTGCATTTTTGGCCCTGGGGTCTGAGGCTGACTGAGTCTTAACTTCTGCTGGTCAGTGAGATGGCAGCCCAGTGTCCATGGCAAACAGAATGACTGTGGGTCGGGTATGTGGCTTTCAGGGAGGTGGAGGTCCTAGACCCCAGCACCAAGGACTAAGGAGAAAAACTGCTGGCAAACAGCATGTGTGTGACTCTCTGAGCAGCAGAGAAAACAACACCTTAGCTCCAGGCCCTTAAATCAGTCTCCTATCTCTTCTTGCAGTTAGGAAGTGGGAGCTGGTGAAAAAGCAGCGCAGACCCCTAGGATATCAGGTGTCAGATTCCCTTCCTTCCTGGTTTAAGCAGAAAGGCCAGAGGGTACCAAATAGATGGGAGAAAGGAAATAGATAGAAAAACCCAGGAAACAAATAACGGCAATGTGTCCAGGAAGGGGAGGGAGGGATGAGGGAGAGTGCCAGGTGGCAGATACAAGCCAGGTGAAGCCTGCCTAGACAAGCTACAGCCACTGTAGTGGAAGGGGAGGGACCTCTCCAGCTATTGGTCTCCTCAGCCAGGTGAGGGGTTTACACCCAGGCAGGCAGTCTTGTCACCAAACAGCCCAGACAGGATGGCCTTTGACACAACATCCTCCAGTGGGGCTGAGACACCAGCAGACCTGGGAGTTGATTAGGCCCCACTCTAATCTCCACATGAAAACCTGCCCGCTGTGTACCCCATGGAAACTGCCCCCCTCCTTTTCAAAAGCGAACCTGGGGCGACAGATCCTTGTCACTCATGCAGGTAGTCCCAGACCGTGGGACCAAGTCAAGGATCAGTCAGCACCATGTGACCCCTCCCTTCCACCCAAAACAAGACCCCAGAGGCAGTCCTTTTTCTTTCAAATGCAGTTCTTTCCCCACAAGGCCTGCAACAAGCTTTGGTGCTGAGATTTGGGGGTGAGGGAGGCATGTGGACAAAAGAAAGGGAAACAAACATAACACCCCAGTTGACAGCACAGAGCCTTGGCCTGGAGAAGTCCAGGCTCTGGGGTGGTCAGGACGTACAGCCACCTCCCCCTGCCACCCTGGAGCTCAGGCATTGCAGGTCTTCCAGGCACAGATGGGGAGTGGTCATTTCCCCGTGTCCACGAGCTGTCTAGGAGAAGGGTGGAGCTGTATGTGTATATAATAGGCTATATTAGAAAACTCTCTCTATAAATATAAAACACTGGTATCCAAACATGACACCAACAGCTAACTAAAGTGCTTGACAGGAGGTGGGCATGTCTGTGTGTAGGGAAAACTATTCTTGGGTAGGACCCTGAAGGAGGGAGAGACGCTGGAAAAGCAAACAATGCAGGACCCCCTTGCCTACTGGGAAATAGGACAGGGCAGGGAAAGGGCACTCAAGAGGTTTTAGGCTTCTTGACTGCCCCGGCCACCTGTGCCACAGTCACAACTGTGACTGTGTTTCTGTCCATGAGGACAGCGCTGGGAAGCTGGGGAGTGGGTGAAGGGGATGTCCGTCAAGAGAGCTGGTCAAGGTAGGCACAGCTGGCTCCGCCCACAGGGCCAGGGGCGAGGGGAATGCGTGTATGCTGACAGCAGGGGAGGAGGAGGAGTCTTTTCATAATTCATCATTTGTAAACATCCACACCATCCAGTAGCCCCGCCTTCACTCCTGGTGGGCCTGCCTGAGGAGGAGGGAGGTAGGGAGAGCGCCTTGGGGCAGCCGACCCAGGAAGCTACCGGTATATCTGTAAGCCCAAAGCAAAGCAGTAGTACCTCCATTATCCCCAAGAGCCCCACCCTGGAGAACAAGGCCCATTCTGAGTTCACACCCAGAGAAATGTCAACAGGCAAGTGGTCACCAGAGCTCTGGGGGGTAGAGGAGCCCCAGAGAGCAAGGAAAAGGCCCCCTCACCCCAGAACACAGTGCTACAAGAATGGGTTGGTGGCTGGAGGTTTGGAGGCCAATGGGCTTGCTGATGATCCAGTCTGGAAAGAGACAAGACAGTGACGTATTAACCATGGAAGAAATGCAGTTCAAGGTTCCCATCTCCCTCAAAATGAGTGCTGAAGGAAGCAGGGGGGGAAGGGAGAGGTACGTGAATAAAAGTATGGCAGGTAAGAGGTAAATGGGAATTTTAGAATTTCATGAGAAGCAGTGTGAGATCCAACCCATATCTTCTCCTGAAAGGATTCTGTCTCCAGCTCCCCGGGATGAAAGACCACAGCCCACACCTCAGAATCTCAGCCCCCGAGGGGCTGCCTCCTCACCATGAACGGGTTGGTGGAGATCCCAGCTGGCTGGCTTTGTGGCCTCTGCCCCAGCTTGGTTGATCTTACGTCTCCGAAGGAAGAGCCTAGGCGGGAAGAACAGAACTCCTCAGTTGAGATGAACCCTGCCCCTCAGGCTGCACCCCACCTCTCTGGAGAGCTGCGAAAGGAGGCCTTCCTCACTGTGGGAAGTGACCATCTGCAGCAGAGCCTGGACACCGATGTTCATGGCAGCACTGTGACAATAGCCCGGAGGGGGGACAGTGGACATGTCCATCACATGGACTACTACCCAGCCTAGGAAATGAAGTTGTGATGTATGCCTGGATTCACCTGGACACTCACAACTGGACAGATGCAAACAGTCGCACTTGATTGAATAAGCACAGATGTAGACACCAAAGATTACTGTGGTGGCCAGAGTTGGAAGAGAGGAGCAGAGGGGGAGGCTTTGCTTAGGGGGCATGGAATTTGTTAATGGTACTGGAAAGATTTGGGAAAGGATATTGAAAATGGGGTGTGTGGTGGCTCCAGAGTATGAGCACTGTGAACCACAAGGTCAGGAGTTCAAGCCCACTAGCTGCTCAGCAGGAGAAAGATGAGACTTTCTGCTCCAGCAAAGATTTACAACATCGGAATGAACTGGATGGTAACTAACATTGTGTGCTGTATTTTCACCAAGAAGAAACCTGAGCAGTCAGGGTACAAAGGTAGGCCTGTCCCTTCCCTGACCGCCCCCCCCCCCCGCCCCCCCGCAGCTTATCTAGCTCCCTGACATATGTCCCTAAGGGGCGGGGGGTGGGAAGTCTGTATCCCTCACCATTCTGCTGCTGAGTGGTCTGTGGGGGAAACAGAGGCACTGGGAAGGTGCTGGCAAAGCCCCCAGTCGGTGGCACTGTCTGGGGGAAGCCTGGTCCGGTGCTGCTCAGCCCAAAGCCAGGTCCTGTGAAACAAGGGTCAGAAGGTTCTTTGAACTTTTGGAAGGTGGGCGGCTGGAGACGCTTTTCTGCAATCCCTCCCAGAACTGGCTAAGGTGAGTCAAAACAAAACAACCCCAATCCTATGTCATGGAGCCTGGGTTTTTTTTGTTTTTTTTTTTTTTCAAATGTTTTATTGTGAATTATGTGATAGTTTACATGGGAGAACATTAGTTTTACATTCATTCTATCTATCGTATATTGTCTCATTGCCATGGTTACAATCCCCTCCATGCAATCCTTCCCCTGTACCCCCCAGGTCTTCAGCACACAGTCACTCTCCCTCTCTGGATCTAAAGTCTCCAGCTGCTCCATCGCTCCACGTCATCATCTCTAGCACTGAGCCTGTTTTTTCTAGTTCTAAAATCCTTCTGTGACTTGGGTGTTTCTACTTTAGCCCACTAGCAATGTAAATGCTGTAAAGTGGGCCAGAGGAGACTAGTTTCAGAAGGACAGCCCTCAGCTGAGGCTGCCTGCCACTCCTCCCAGAAAAGGTGCAGGGGAATTGTGACCTGAGACCTTAACAGGTCAGGGCCAGGGGGCCATCTTACCTGCGGCCAAGCCATTGGGCTGGAAGGGGTTGGTAGAGAGCAGCTGGGGGTGAGCAGCAGGTACCGTGAAAGGGTTGGTGAAGGCTGTTCAGGGTGGAAGTGGGAGAGAGTTCTTTTTTTCCCCTTGTTTGCTCAATACAGTGATAGTTGAGTCCCTCCAAACCATGGTGCATCCCTCCCTTCCAGAGTCCTCAATTTCCTCCTGGTCTCCACAGACGGTACTCACCTCCAAACGCAAATCCCATGCTGCCACTGGGGCCTGCTGTGGCGGACTGGGGTGCAGGGGCTGAGCCAGTCATCCCGAAGATGCTGTCGTATGGAGAAAGATATCAATGTGCACATGCGCCACGGCCCAGGACTGGACAGAGATGACAAACCCTGTCCCTGCTCTCAAAGTCGACACACAGATGGGTAAGGGAGAGGCCAGAAGGGAGACAGGAGTGGACCAGGCTGGAACGGAGGTCAAACTCTCCCGATTCAAGGCAACGTCTTGATGTCTGGACCTACCTGTTAGGAATACCTGCAGCTGGCACGCCAGGGCCCAAGATGCTGCCCATATCTGTCAGGCTGTTAGGCTGGCTGGCAGGCGCGAGAGGAGAGATACCAAATGGAGTCACCTGGCTGCTCCCTATACAGTCAGAGGAAACAACAGGTTGTGTCTGGAGTGAGGAGGATGGAGGTGAGGCGCCTATGGAGGAACGATGGCAGGAGAGGCACCAATGTGTCCCCATGTGCAAGGCTGACAGAACCATCCCAGGAGCAAGAGTCCTGGAATTCCTAAGCAGTTTGGCTCACAGGAAGCGGCCTGAGTCCCTGTCATTTTAAGAACGTCTCTAGCAGGGTGTCAAAATCTCATCCAGGTAATGGGACCCTTGCTGTCTGCCATTCTGGGTTGTTGTAAATGTCAAATGAAGTCTCAAATGAGAAAAAGCTTTCTTTGGATGAATGCTGGAAGACTTCTCAGTGAAGTAAAACAGACTTTGCACAACGTCTGCCTAGGAATGGGCCCTTAGTAACTAACTGTCTGCAGCGTGCATCTGTAGTTGTTAAGGCAGAGCCAATCTAGCTGCGACTCTACACCTGCTGCCTCTGAGACTCTGGCACCTACACCTCAGGGTGGTTGTAAAGACCATCTGAGAGAAATGAAAGTGTTTTGAAGTCTGTCAGAGCTCAAGAGATTTCTACCCAAGAGACTTCTTCCTGATGACCTTCAGACATGTCAGTAGATGGGACAAAACCCTTCCATGAGGAGAAAAGCCGGGGCTGGAGAGCGGTGCTGAGGGGGTTACCTTCACCCGGGCTGCCTCTCAGAGACCAGAGGAAGGAAATAGGAAAGGAAAAGCGAAACGACATGAGATGAAGGAGGAAAAAAGCCAGAGCCACGCTGGGTTTTAAAGCGTCACAGTTCCTCTGTTCCCTAAAATCACAGCTTGCTTTCTTGTCAGTAGTTTTGGGATTTTTTTCCTAAATACCTCAGAACTGTAATTTGAATATCCCTGTGTTTCCTTTTCTTAAGCACAAGTGGTAAAAAAAAAAAAAAAAAAAATCTGTAAACTTAAACTGCCATTGAGTCGATTTGAACCCATAGTGACCCTGCAGGGCAGAGTCCAACTCCAGAGGGCTTCCAAAGCTGTAATCCTTACAAAAGCAGACAGCCTCATCTTTCTGCCAGGGTGCGGCTGGTGGGTTCAGTTGAGCGCTTAACCATTGTGCCACCAGGGCTCCACTGCCTGCAGCTCCCCTGCCCCACACTCAAGGGTATGTAAGGGCATCACTCAAGCGCCAGGTCCGTGACTCTGACTCTGAGAAGGCGGGCAGAGGACCAGGGCTGACCAGCAGTCAAATCCCTTTAATCAGAGCTCTCTATTTTGCTATTCTGTGTCCCAAACCCCTGGACTTTCAAGATGACAAGTGCTGGTTCTGCACACCCTTCCTTTCTAGGTCATGATGCCACAGCGCACCCTTGCGCTTCAATCCTCTCCAGTCTAAAAGCCATGAGGAGGGGTGGTGTTGGATCTTCTACCGACCCACCGCCCCCAAGCCTCAGGCCTTTTCCTTTCCTGACAATTCTGCCCTCAGACTCCTTACTGTTTGCTCAGGGGTTTCAAATTCCAACAGCTTCCCTCATTGAGGGCAGGGCGGTGTGCCTCTCTGTGGACACTAGAGGGCAGAGGCTGTCCTTAGCCAAGCGGGGCCAGCCCCCTACACAAAGACCCATGTTCTCAGAAGACTGAAGCCCCGAGAACCTCACTCCATGCTGCTGAATTTGTACACATGTCAGGAGACATTGCAGTTTTAGAGGTTTCCTCTCTCGGTACTCCCCCTCAGAAATATAAAAATAAAGCCAGGCTTGCCAGAAGAGATAGCCGCCTCTCACCAAATCTCCCTTCTTACTTCATACTCAATAGCTCTCTGTATCATACTCACAGAAAACATCTTAATGGTCATGATGTGATCACAGTGAATGGAGTCGGCCACTTCTCTGACATTGCTTTTGGCCAAGTGGAGTCATTTCCTCAAACTGCAAAATGGAGATCTTTCTTTCTTCAGAGAGCTACCATGTAAAACCTTCTGGCAACGGCACAGGCTGGAGCCTCACATGAATCAGGGCTGACTCTGACTGTAGACTGGTTTGCCTTTTTTGTTTGTTTGTTTTTTTGAGATGACATTGGACAAAGGTCTGGGATGGTTGAGGGCTGAGCCTGCCTTCACTCGGGCTGGGGTGGGGCTAAGAGAAGGTAGGGAGAGGAGTCTGTCTTCAAAGCAATCATGTGTGCTAGGAGCATGTAGCTGAAGAGACCAATTTGAAACAACCACTTTGGCATTTTCACTTCCAGGAACACATTATCTCTTGCTTAATTGTGTAATATTCATGTACCAATTTATACTTCTACCAACAGTGTCCAAGAGGGCCCCCCCCCACCAATACTGACCATTATTAATCTTTAACACTTTTATCAATACAATGCAAGAATCATTAGCTTATCCTAACGAGGCTGAAGACATTTTCATACTGTTCTATTATCCTTGTCTATTATTCTATGTTTGTTTTTTTTTAATTTATGGAAGCTTTAAAAAAATGTATTTTGAATGTTAAATTTTTGTCTGTTTTCCACACTATAAAGATCTTCTCCCTGAGTCCTGGTGTGGTGCTGTGGGTTAATGTGTTGGAATGCAAAGTCAGTGATCAGTAAGGTCAGCAGTTCAAGCTCACTCATGGCTTTTAAAGCCTTATTTAGGATATTTCTTATCATAAAGAATGTGACCTATACAATTTCTGTTTTTTAGACTATATGGAGATTTTGTTTCCTAGTATGTGGTTAACCTATAGAAGTTATATGCTTAAAAGAAGCATATAGTCTGGCTGTTGGGTACATAATTCTACTTATTAGATCAAACTTGAAGTGTTACTCAAAATCAGCTACTTTCTTACTTAGCAAGCTACTGGACCTATCAACAGCCAGGGTTCTCAAGTCACTCGCGCTGTTGGCTTGTAACAGTCTCATTGTATGTAACAGCTTGTCCTTTAGGAACCTCAAGGTTATGTTGTGTTTTAGTTCATTTACTGTGAGAACGACTTTTTGAATTTTAACTTTTATCAGTATAAACTGTCTCTCTGTGTCCCATTCAAAAACCACAAAGGAAAAGTTAAGGAACAATAAAAACAAAAGCAACCAGTCAGTCAATAGCGGCACAGTGGAGAGGCTGTGGGCTGAGTCTGTTACTCTGATGAGCCAGGTTAACTGTAGAACTATCTATCTGTAGTAGAGCTCGCCTCTAAAGTGGTCAAGGACTTCATTCTTCTTGGATCAACTATCAACACTCACGGAAGCAGCAGTCAAGAAATCAAACGACTTATTGCATTAGGCAAATCTGCTGCACAAGATCTTTTTAAAGTGTTGAAGAGCAAAGATGTCAGCTTGAGGACTAAGGTGCGCCTGACCCAAGCCATGGTATTTTCAATAACCTCATATGCATGCAAAAGCTGGACGGTGTAGAAGAATTGATGCATTTGAGTTATGGTGTTGGAGGAGAATCCTGAAAGTGCCATGAGCTGCTAAAAGAACCAACAGATCTGTTTTGGAAGAAGTGCAGCCAGAATGCGCCTTGAAGGCCAAGATGGCCAAACTTCATCTCTCATACTTCGGACATACTGTCAGGAGGGACCAGTCACTGGAGAAGGACACCATGTTTGGTAAGGTGTGGAGGGTCAGAGAAAAAGAGGAAGACCCCCAACGAGATGGATTGGCCAAGTGGCATCATCGATGGACTCAAGCGTGACAACAGTAGTGAGGTTGCCCCAGGATTGGGCAGAGTTTCGTTCTGCTGTGCGTAAGGTCGCTATGGGTTGGTACCAACTCAATGGCACCTAACAACAACTACAAAGGCTCCTTGCAGACTCAAAACTCTTATCATGAACGTGGAGAGATGGAGAGGCTGGGGACTCTGGACTCAGGGAGGGAGAGGGTCTGTGTGTTGACGGCTGGGAGGGAGGAGGGCAAGCGTGCGGGGTATATCCTTTGGTTGTTTGATGATGCATGCAGGGGATTGTAATCATTGCAATGAAATGAAATACGATAGGATGAATGTAAAGATAATGTTCACCCATGTAAACTATCACATAATTCACAATAAAAACTTTAAAAAACCCACAAAACTCTATCATGAGAGGATACAGATAGGCTTTTCCCCTTGGGTAGACTCTGGGGTGGGAAGAGGAACTTACCAAAACTGTAACTTCCAGTTAGCATCCGACTGGCTGGCAGTGAGGGTGGAGAAGGAAAGGATGTAGGCAGAGGAAAAGGGAGAGAGAGAATATGAGTCAATCCATCATTGGCTTTTCCCCAGTCTGTCTCTACAGCTCTCTAGCTGCTCTTTCCAAGCTTCAAGGATGAGGGGCAGCCCAAAGGCTATTCAGACCTGATGCTGAGGGCACTAAGGAGGAACCAAATGCTTGAGAGTTTCCTTCAATTGTTAAGTAACAACGTAAAGTTAACAAGTTTTTGCTCTTGGACTTCTAGAGACTACTTGGAACTCTGATCCAAGTTGTCGACCTCTTTAGACACTTCTGCCAACTTCTAAGCCAGCTCTGACAGAGACTTTTAGAAAGAAAGTCGCGTCTATCTGCAGAGGTTCAAGTGCTCAGGTCGCCCATGTTTCGTAATCAGAACCAGTGAACTGTAGCCATTTTTCTTTCATGAAAAACAGAAGAGAGCTGCTACTCCCCCGCCTTTTCCCTGAGCATCTTCTCCCCATTCTGTAGGTCAGTGGACAAGTGGAGGAAGGGTGACTATGGACATGGGAAACTGGATCCAGTTGAAAGGCAGAGGAAGCCGGTGGTGGAGTTTACCTGCGGGTGTTGGCTGGGCCTGGAATGGGGCTTGGCCAACTGGAGGGATATTGCCAAATGTAGAAGAGCTGGGGCTACTGCCAAAGGCATCGAAGTTGGCAAAGCCCCCATGGGAAGGCGTCTGACCTACAGATGGAATATAGGGTTATATGTTGTTAAATGCCATTGGGTCAGTTCCAACCCATAGCAACCCTGTACTTCCAAGGAGCGGTCCAAACAGACTTTGTAGTCCAGCGCATTAACCCACAGCACCACACGTATATATAATGCATATCTATATCTATAAAGGAGTCCTGGTGTGGCGCTGTGGGTTAATGCACCAGACTGCAAAGCCGTTTGAACTGTAAGGTTGGTGGTTCAAGCTCACCAGCTGCTCCTCGGAAACCCTGTATAGGGTCGCTATGGGACGGAACCAACTCCATGGCACTTCACAACAACAAGATATCTATACAGGGGGTCCTGGCGTAGCGATGTGGGTAAGCACTGGACTGCTAACCATAATGTCAGTGGATTAACCCACTAGCTGCTCCTTAGAAGCCCTATACAGGGTTGCTATGAGTTAGAATCAACTTGAAGGCAAACTTAACAGCAACAGTGTATCTACATAACGCATATTACTAATTCTAAAGGTCAAAGGCAACTTTTATGATCTCTGTCTCACCACAGAGTCCTTTTCAGAGGGCAAGGCAGCCAAACACCCCAGGGGGAAAGTGGACTCTCAGGTCTCCAAGTTCATTCCCCACCATCGTTTTCCTCACCACGTAGGCTATCAGGAATCCTGTGTGGCTCTACAGGATAAATACTAAACTGCTAACTTCAAGGTCAGCAGTTCAAACCCACCAGCCGCTTCTCGGAAAGCCTACTCAGGGTCGCTGTGGGTCGAAACCAACTATTAGGCACTTAACAATGTGGCATTAACATTTTGTTCGGGGCTTAATTTAGGGCATAATCACATGAGGAAATGAATTGTGTATATGGGGGAGGAGGGCTGACAAAGAAAAAGAGAAATTAGACACTACTTGGTTCAACCCACTATGGTCTACAGCTGACCTTGAGAGGAAGCAGAGGCCGTGAAATCCCACCGCCTGCAGCTATTTTCATAGAATGAAAGTAATCAAGAGGTTACTTCAGTATTCTAAAAGGAGGCGCTGGAAGCTTTTAACTCTAACGTTTTATAGCCAGCTCCCAAACACAGTCCCTGTTCCATGCACTTGACCCCGACTTTCCCAATCTTGATGCTTCAGAGCCACTAGCATGTTCACTCACATGAAGAAACCTAGAGCCGCGGGAACCTTGGCTTCCTCCCAGGAGGGAACCCCTTGTATCACAGGGCACGTATGCTGTAGGAAGACTCATTCTCAGTGCCACTTACCTCCAAAGGCTGGGAATGCAGCAAAAGTTGGTGCCGTCTGGGGAGCAGCAAAGGGGTCTCCACCGATATCAGCCAGCAGGTCAGTACTGGCTTTCTTGACAGAATGAGGGGGAGCCTGGGAGCTTCGGGGCTGGGATGTCCGAGCCTGGGGCTGACTGACAGACTTGGAGAAGGAACAACACACAGCATTTGGAACCTCAGACGTGACCCAGGCCCCTCTATGACTTCCCTGGCTGCCCCAACACAGGCAAACGGAGAGGAAAGAATGTAATTGCTTTCAGTTTGAGAGGCTTTCTGGGTAGAGGCGGCCTGATTCCTCTATCTTCTCAGGGCACCAGCTCCCAGAACCACACCAGTTAGAGTGTGTTTGTCAAGGTAACCCTGAGATCCATAAGAATGGTGCCAACAAGTCATTTCCCCTGGTTCTTAACACCTTCACCTTTCCTAGTGTTTGAATATCCTGTTTCCTTGGAGGCATGGAGTTTATGCTCTCCTTCTCTAAATGCCATTTCCTGTTGGGTTCTTTCTTTCAAAAAGGGAGGCGTCCAGAGGAGACAGACAGCAAGATACTGGTAACAGCTGGGCTGTGCCTGCTGTCCACCAAAGTTCAGGGCATTTGAGTTAGGAAACTGACACCCTGTCCCCCAAGAGCCCAAAGTAACATGTGACAGTTACCTGGTTAGCAGCTGAGAGACACGGCACAGGCTCACCCGGAAGTGTCCGCTGGGGCTTTCCTTCTGGGACTGAGCCCTGGACAGGAGTGGAGGCACTGCCTTTGGTATAAGTGGGTCCCTTTACTTGGTCTGGGGGCACATACCTTTGAGGAAAAATAGTTAGGCTGAAAACCCCGGACCATCTCAGCTTGGGTGACTGGGAAAATACCTGTTATAGCAGTCCAAGTCCTTTCTCATCTTTTCTGGGAACCCAAAGACAATTCCACAGCTTAGTAAAGTCCTGCCTACTCCAGCTTCCCCTTTACTGTCAGGAAGCTCGCTTTATTCTGCAAGATGCAGCAGCTGCCTCTCGCTTATGCCTAGTTCCTCCTCCCTCTGCTTTCTGACACCTCAAACCATCTCTATTTAAAGTAATGTTGTTAAGTGTTGTTGAGTCAGTTCTGACTCACAGTGACCCCGTATAGGGTTCCCGAGGAGTGGCTAGTGAGTTTGAACTGCTAACCTTGCAGTTCAAACCGATCTTGAGGTCAAGTGTTTTTCCTACGGTGCCACCCCACCACATGCAATAATGCTGATGGACATGCAATCTGGCTTTCCAGTTTCCTTCTCGAGACTTCCCTTTTTATTTCCCAGATCCGTCTTCATATTTCTCCTTCTCAGTCCCACAACAAAAGTGTCTGTGCTCGCAGTTGAAACTCTATCTTGTCAGCTCCTAATGCTTGAGAAAAGCGTACTTCCTCCACTTTAAAGAGGTCTGTGGCACAAAACCTCCTTAAAGTGTTCAAGAGCAAAGACGTCAGTTTGAGGACTAAGGGGTGCCTGACCCAAGTCACGATATTTTCAAATGCTTCATATGCATGTAAAAACTGAACAATGAATAAGGAAAACCATAGAAGAATTTGATGCATTTTGAGTTATGGTGTTAAGAGAAGAATATTGAAAGTACCATGGATTGCCAGAAGAACAAGCAAATCTGTGTTGGATGAAGTACAGCCAGAATGCTCCTTAGAAGCCAGGATAGCTAGACTTCATCTCTTATACTTTGGACATGTTATCAGGAGGGACCAGTCTCTGGAGGACATCATGCTTGGTTAAGTGGAGGGTCATAGTAAAAGAGGAAGACCCCCAATGACATGGACTAGCACAGTGGTAGCAACAATGACCTCAAGAGTAAAACCAATTATGAGGCCGGCCCGCGCGCACGCAGGACTGGGTGGCGTTGTTCCATTAGTTGTGCGTAAGATAGGATGCTTTGGGTCGGAGCTCCTCAACGGCACCTAACTCCATTTCCAGTGTAGGTGGTCCCTACTTCTTTATCCTGAAGATACCTTCAGAAGGGATGCTCTGCATTCGCTCCTCCACCCTGACAGTTATCAAACAACAGGAAGTAACATCTCTGGAAGTAAAGGTAGGGGAGAATGCAGGTGCTGTTTTCTTCATTGGGAACAGAATAAATACAGAAAACTTGTGAATAAAATGATGGGTTAAAAGCATAAAGCTATAGGAAGTGAGCTTTGAACCAATCCCCCAGTTTTATCTCCCCATTTGCTTAACAGCATGAAATCTGAAGGCTTTTTGCCCCATGAGTGACTCCAACCAGGCAGAGCTTCATTCCATCTATTGTGCCTAGGTCTGTGTTCCGGTGTGACACTTTTAATTGAGTACCTCAGGCACGTTTGACAGGCGGGACTGCCAGAGTTAGAAGCAGAATACACTTAAAAATGAGTTTGGGTCTGCCCCTTAATGCTGCCTCAATGGCCGCCTGGCTGTGACGTCATCCCACGAGCCTCAAAGACAGTGTGTCAGCTCTCCTGCCTGCAGTGGTCCCTCCTGCTTCGGTAGGCCCAGCCCCAGCGTATGCCTGTGATGTCAGGGATGACATTTACTCTCTGTGTCCTATAAAAGGCCGCCACCTTGTGGAGGCAGAACTTCAGAAAATTCATCATGGCATCCTACTAATGATTTCCCTCACCTGAGTGATTTGTCTTTATCTTGTGTTTACTTCTGTCTAAGGCTTAATAAAAGGAGCTCTGGTAGCACAGTGGTTACGAATTGGGCTGCTGACCTTAAGGTCAGCAGTTCGAAAACTACCAGCTGCTCCGCGAGAGAAAGATGAGGCTTTCTGCTTCCGTATACAGCCTCGGAAACTTTGTACAGAGTCACTATGAGTCCGAACCAACTCCACGGCACGTGACATAACCACCAACCACCAAGGCTTAATAAACAGTCTCTATAAATCATTATATATGGAAAGATGAGGGTCTTTCTCCCCTACAAAACATTCTTCCCCCAAGAGGAGCTACCAAAATGTAGGTGTAGTGACTAAGAACAGGTTGACCTTTCATGTAGACTATGGTTTTGAAGGCAGAATGGGAACATCAGGGAAAGCCTGTCTGACACGTCTCCACAGCAATCGCTTTTCTCCTCCTTACCATCTCTTCTTCTCATATTTTTCCTGGAGAAACTCCTTCACCTTCTGAGGGTCCCTGGAATCTGGTACTAAAGATGTCCGGGCATCAAAAAGACCCAGCCAGATCTTCCTGCAAACCTAAAGGAAGGAAGTTGGGTGATAACAGGAGTTGGAGCAGAAAGCTTGAAATGGGAAAGATTCCACTCCCCATGTAATCATCAATAATTACTTATGGAGAATGGACACAGTATTAGGATCTGCATAGAGCTGCTAAACCGACATGACCCTACCTTCACAGAGCTTGTAATCAAATGGAGGGGTAACGCCTTAGAGAAATAATGGGTCTATCTCTTTTTTAGTGACCCTCCACGTTATCAACCATGGTGTCCTTTCTCCAGGGATTGGTCCCTCTTAACAACATGTCCAAAGTATGAGAGATGAAGTCTCGTCATTGTTGTTTCTAAAGAAGAAATCAGCCTTCCAAAGTAGATTGGTTTGTTCTTCTGGCAGTCCGTGGTACTTTTAATATTCTTTGCCAACACCATAATTCAAAGGTAGAAATTTTTCTTTGGTATTCTTTACTCATTGTCCAGCTTTCACATGTATTTCATACATAAGACAATTAAAAATACCGTGGTCAGGCGAACCTTAGTCCAAATTGACATCTTGGCTTTTTAACACTTCAAAGAGGTCTTTTGCAGCAGATTGGCCCAATGAAATACATCATTTGATTTCTTGACTGCTGCTTCCATGAACATTGATTGTGGATCCACGTAAAACGAAATTCTTCCCAACTTCAATCTTTTCTCCATTTATCATGATGTCATATATTCGTCCAGTTGTGAGGATTTTTGTTTTCTTTATGGTGTAATCCATAAGGTGCACCTGACTCAAGCCAAGATATTTTCAATAACCTCATATGCATGTGAAAGTTAGATAGTGAATAAGGAAGACTGTAGAAGAACTGATGCATGTGAGTTATGGTGGTGGAGGAGAAGACCAAAAGTGCCATGGGCTGCCAAAAGAACCAGCAGATCTGTGTTGGAAGACGTGCTCCTTGGAAACCAGGCTATCAGACTTTGTCTTTCATACTTTGGACAAGTCCCTGCAGAATGATATCATGTTTGGTAAGGTGGGGGAGGGGGGCCAAAGAAAAAAAGGGAGACCCCCAGTGAGATGGATTGGCACAGTGGCAGCATCAATGGGCTCAAATGTAGCAACAACTGTGGAATACTGCCAGGATCGGGCAGTATTTCATTCTGTTGTGCATAGGGTCCCTAGGAGTCAGTACCATCTTGACAGCATCCAACATCAACAATACAAACTGAAAGCTGTAGTCTTTGATCTTCATCAGTAAGTACTCAAGTCCTCTTTGATTTCAGCAAGCAAGGTTGTATCATCTGCATATTGTAGGTTGTTAATGAATCCTGATGCCACATTCTTCTTCATAGAATCCAGCTTCTCAGATTACTCAGCATATAGATTGAATAAATAAACCCTGACAGACAGACACCTTTCTTGATTTTAAACCAGTCATCCTCCGCTTGTTCTGTTCAAACGACTGCCTCTTGGTCCAGTGCAGGTTCCCCATGAGCACATTAAGTGTCTGGATGTCCTGTTCTTTGTAATGTTATACAATCCACACAAATGCCTCTGCTTAGTCAATAAAACACAAATAAGCATCATTCTGAGATCCTTTGCTTTCACCCCAAATCTGACAGCAGTGACACCCCTTGTCCCACATCCTCTTCTGAAAGTGGCTTGAATTTCTGGTGACTTGCTGTTGATGTCCTGCTGCAACCATTTTTGAAGTATCGTCAACAAAATTTTACTTGCACATGATATTATTATTGTTGTTGTTAAGTGCCATCAAATTGGTATAGGGTTTCTGAAGAGCAGCTGGTGAGTTTGAACCGCCGACCTTGTGTTTCAAACCAACCTTGTGGTTCATGCTTTATCCTACAGCCCCACGACAGGACTCCGATATTAATTACATTGCTCAATAATTTCCATATTCTGTAGGGTCACCTTTCTTTGGAAAGAGCACAAACATGAATCTCCTCCGATTGGTTGGCCAGGTCTTTCAAATTTCTTTACATAGACTGCCAGGGACTGGCCTCGACATAGGGGTTCAGTTCATTAGGAGGAGATACCTGGCGGCGATAGAGATAGCAAAAGAGACACAGAGACGCAAAGAGAGAGACAAAGAGACACTCCGAAACCAGAGTGAATGCTG
>NW_006408552.1:711679-713683 GCF_000296735.1 Chrysochloris asiatica | reverse complement strand
GGTGTTGTCAAATATGGTAATCTCGGGTTTTTCTCTGCTGTTGTTAGTTCTCGGTCCAAAGAACACCCTTTAATATTTTCTTGTAAAGTTGGTCTGGTCACTACAAACTCACTTAATTTCTGTTTATCAGAAACTGTCCTATTTTGTCATCTTATTTGAGAGACAGCTTTGCTGGGATATGATTCTGGGTTGGCCTTTTTTTTTTTTCCTTCAGAGATTTGTATGTATCATCCTATTGCCTTCTGGCCTGCATGGTTTCTGCTGAAAAATCAGAGCTTAGTCTTACTAGTTCTCCTTGGCTGGACATTTTTTGTTTTTTCTAAGCTGCTTTTTACTGTGAATTAAATGAAGGTTTACAGACAAGATCATCAGTTTTACATTCAACCAATCACACACTTAGTTTCATCTCAATGATTGCAATCCCCTCCCTGCAACAAGAGTTATTCCGCTTGCTCCCCGTGACTCCTATTTCTAGTCCACCCACCTTCCCATCCCTTCTCAACCCTGTCCTTAGGTAAATGTTGCCCTTTAGATTTTGAATGATTGACCATTCCAAGGTAAGCACACTTTACCAGTGTTGTTGTCCCCTATATACCTCTCTACTGCTTGGCTGAAAACTGGGCCATGAGGATGAGTTCTTTTCCAGACCTGAAAGGTGGTTGAGGGCCTTAGTCTCAAGTTCCTATAGTCTCTTTCTGACCAGTAAGCCTGTCTTCTTTTTTTTAAATAATTTTGACTCTTGTTTCACATATTCTGCCACTGTATCCGGGACCTTCTAATGTGGTCCCTTCCAAAGCAGTTGGTAATGGTAGCTGGGCACCATCTAGTTCTTCTGATCTCAGAGTCATGAAGACTGATGGTCACATGGTCCATTAGTCTACTAGACTAACTGATTCCAAGCCTCTTCAATTCTCATCACTCTTCTTTCTTTTGCACATGGAGAGAAAACAGATGCTCTTTCGACAGCTCATGAGCTTTTAAAATCCCAGATGCTACTTCCTCACCAAAGTAGGATGTAGAACATTGTCTTTGTAGACTATGTTATGCTGATTGACCAGGGTGTCCCTTGAGACTATGGTCCTGAATGCCCAGATCCAGCAACTTATTGCCTTTAGATGTTTGATAATAGCTAAGAAGTTTTCATCATCTGCCCCCTGTATGCTCCACTGCATTCATAGTTGTGTTTGCAGCCAAATACAAATATTCATGTACAAGCATCCTCTTTCAAATGCTTATATATTTGTGGGATATATATATATGTATACTTAAACATATATATATCTCCCTCTTCCTCCCATGCCCATTCAGTCTGTATCCCTGTCCATCCTTTCCTACCTTTTAATTTCTTCATGTATGATGTTCTTGATGTCATCCTACAACTCAGCTGGTCTTTGGCAATTAGTGTTCAATACTTCAAATCTATTCTTTTTTTTTTTTTTTTAAGTTTTTATTGTGAATTATGTGTGGACATTATCTTTATATTCATCCTGTTGTATTTTGTTTCATTGCAATGATCACAGTCCCCTGAATGTATCATCAAACAACCAAAGGGTACACCCCACCTGCCTTCCCCCTGGCCGCCAGCACACAACCACTCTCCATCCCTGAGTCCAGAGTCCCCAGCTGCTCCTTTTGTCCATGTCATCGTCATTGTCTCTGCTTCCATCCCTAGTGTCACTGCCTCCCTGGACAGGGTCTTGCACTTCACTTTTCTCCCTTGATGGTTCCAGGGATCTCCGCTCCTGGACTGCAAAATCAACCACTCCCCTCCTTTTGTTACCAAAGGTAAGTGTAAATTTACCTTTCCAACACTAACTGTCAGACCTGATAGCAATCATTCCCTATTGAACCACAGGAGTCCTTTCCCCCTCACCTTTTATTAACCCCATCCAGACAGGTTGGAAACAATGCAGTGGCAGTTCTACCTTTCCCTGTATCCTCTGGAGCTAGGTTCCCTATTGAAAGCTTGTAAGCCAGTCACTTCTTGCCTTTGTAGTTCCCCCA
>NW_006408552.1:710119-710980 GCF_000296735.1 Chrysochloris asiatica | reverse complement strand
ACCTATGGTCTTGTGCAATGCAAAGGCTCTGCAGGGAACCTCCGTCACTGGGCAGGTTCTAGTCCCATTTTAGGTATTCCAACAGGCTGAATTATAAGCTTTCTCTGGTGATGTTTCTGGCTATTCCTCTCGCTTCCTTTCAAGTGCCTTATTTCACAATCGTAGGCAAGGGAAACCAAGATTCAAAAGACAGCCAAGCATCTTAACACCATTTCCCCACTTTGACCCATTCAAACCAAATCTTTGTATCTATGAGCCCTGTTGTTCCACGGTTGTGTTTACATTGTTATTTACCTCTGTCCTATTTAGCCCATGTAAACCTGCCTAGCTAGTCTCCCATCCGCTTTATTTTTTCTTTCCCCTTCCCTTTCTAGTGTATGCCCACCCCCAGCAGCAAACTATCCTGTATCTATCTATTCCCTACCCTGTGCTCCACCTTCCCCTCCCTCCCCCTCACCCCACCCCATACACCCTAAGCAACAAAAAAATAAAAATAAATAACAGATAAAAATTTTCCCCCACTGTTAGTGTGGGTGCTTTTTCTTAATCTTTTACAATAATGGACCTATGCCGTATTTCTCCTTTTGTGACTGACTGATTTCACTCAGCATAATGGCTGACTGATTGGAAGAGATCCATATTTGTGCCCACTCCAAAGAGAGGTGACCCAACCAAATGTGGAAATCATAGGACAATCTCTTTGATATCTCAAGCGAGTAAAGTTTTGTTAAAGGTAATACAGAAACGGCTGCAATAATACATTGACAGAGAACTTCGAGAGGTTCAAGCTGGATTCAGAAGAGGCCGGGGAACGAGAGATATCATTGCTGATGTCCGGCGGATCTTGGCTGAAAGCAGAGA
>NW_006408552.1:701877-702461 GCF_000296735.1 Chrysochloris asiatica | reverse complement strand
TGTCTCTTGCAGGCAGCATACTGAAGGGTCTTGGTTTCTTATCCATTCAGCCACTCTCTGTCTCTTCACTGGTGCATTTAATCCACTGACATTCAGTGCAGTTATCGATAGGTATGGATTAACTGCTGTCATTATGTTAATTTTTTGTGGTGCTGTTTGTTCCTTTGTTCTGCACACTTTCTTGTGCTGTGTTCATGTTTTTTGTGCTATTTCTTGTAGGTTTCTTCTTAGTTTTAATGTTTCCTTATTCTGCTTGAATCTTCATTTTCATGGCAAGTTGTGAAGTATTAATTTTCTTTGACCCTATAGACCGTATACTCTAGTAATTTTTCCCTGTTTAAGACAGTCTATTGTATCTTGCCATCTACTCGACCTCCTCACCACCTGGATCTCTGTTCCTATAGTTTTCCCTTCTTTGACACTGTTAATATTTTGATCTTTGGTTGGCCTCAGAGGTCCTCTGAATTCATTGCTGTAATTTTGTTGTTTTGAACTCTGCTATCTGTTGACTGAGTTCCAGGTGGTGTTGCCACATCTGTCAATCTCTGGTTGTTGTCTGTTCTTGCTGGTTTTCATTCCAAAGA
>NW_006408552.1:694558-700877 GCF_000296735.1 Chrysochloris asiatica | reverse complement strand
AGCTCATTTGTCTCAGTTACTTTTTTCTGTTTTTGGACATGTGTTGAGATCTTTAATTGTGTTTTCTTGGACATTTTCAGCAGTCATGTGGGTTTTTAAAGCTTATATGGATGTATGTTGCTTTGTTGTTAAGCTTACTGAGTGTCTCCTGGGGGATATGATCTGGAGATAGGCTTCCCTTGTCACATGTATTGTCTAGCAGCTGGTTTTGGCTCTTGTCCAGATGGTAGAGTATTACAGGGTATGCTTGTAGCTTGGCTATATGGGCACAGTTCCTATCTCTTCTTGGGTAAGGTAGGGGGAGAAAGCTCCAATCCCTGGGAAAAGAGTGAGGCCAAAAGGACCAAAAACAGAAACAATATAAAAGTAGAGACAGAAACCACCAATAAAAAACAAAAGTAAAATTGTGATTGACACTGTCCACTGGCCTTTTCTGTGTAGGCAGGGATAAAGGGTCCTGCCCAGGTCAACTTTGGAGCTGGGTCCCAGAGTCAAACATCGTAAGCAGCAGCCTGTGGGTTTCCTCTCTGTACCATTGGAAAACTGTGGGTGCAATGCTGGACCCTTTTGGGGGTGTGCTCCTGTCCACCTGAAGGCATCTGGACTGGGCAGTGAGGGCGCAATCTGATTGAAGAGGAAAGATACATGAAAAACGAAAAGTGAAATATGAAAAATCGGTAACACCTCTCTCTCCAGATGTGCAGCTCCACAGCTTCTAGCACTGGGTCACTGCCTCTGCTTGGCTGTGGCCCCGCCCTCCAGAGGCCTCCAGAGGCTTGGCTGTGGCCCTGCCCTCCATCAGGACCTCTGGATGCTGGCCACGGCAGCTGAATCAATTCAGAAATCACCATATTTGGTTTCACAGGCAAATATCTCCACAGTGGGCATGGGAAACTGGCACCCGGAACCTTAAACAAAATCCAAAGCTCCACAGCTGTTCTGCAGACTGCTCTTTCTCTACATTTTTTGGGCTTTAGCAGAGGAGCTTTCAGTATCTGTCTCTGCTTACCTGGCCCCAAACCGGAGGTCACAAATCTTTTCTTGAGATGGTCTCTAGATTCAGGTAAGATATACTCAAAGGTCATACTTTGGCTCTTGTGGACTTACTTTAATTTTCTTCAGCTTCAACTTTAACTTGCATACAAGCAATTGATAGTCAGTTCCCTAGTTTGCTTATGGCTTTGTATTGGATGATAATACTGAGCTTCTACAGTGTCTCTTTCCACAAAGTCATCTATTTGACTCCTGTGTATTCCATCTGGTAGGTACACGTGTATAGTCACCATTTATGTTGTTGAAAAAGGTATTCACAGTGAAAAAATTGTTGGTCTTGGAAAATTAATCATACACTCTTCAGCACCATTTCTATCGCCAGGTATTTTCCAAGTACTAATCTTTCCTCTTTGTTTCCAGCTTTCACATTCCAATCGCCAGTAGTTATCAATGCATCTTGATTGCATGCTTGATCAATTTCAGACGGAAGTAGTTGGTAGAATTCCATTTCTTCATCATTGGCTTTAGTGGTTGGTGTGTACATGTGAATAATAATTATACTAACTGGTCCTTGTAGGTGTATGGAAACAATTAGCACAATGGACTAATGCACCATGTGAACATCAATCTCCACAATTCTGAGACGTGAATTAGATGGTGCCCAGCTATTATCACCAACTACTTTGAAAGGGCTCACATTAGAAGGTCCTAGATAGAGTGGGAGAAAAAGGTGGACCAAAACTCAAAATCATTAAAAAAAAAAAAAGATCAGGTTTACTAGTCAGAAACTGGTAGCACCCTTGAGGCTTTGGACCTTAGCCATTTTGAACCCACCCCATGGCTTAATTTTCAGACAAACAACAGACAAGTCCACAAGGGGAACAATCACACTAGGGAGGGCACCATACCTTAGAATCATCAACCATTTGAGATCAAAAGGACAGCATTTACCCAAAGACAACATTCAGAAGGGTTTGAAAAGTAGGACTAAAAACAGGAAACACAGAAGACATGGGAAGAGTGTTGTTACGTTGGGGGAAGTGCAGTCAAGGCCATGGGACAAAGTGTGTGTGGATGGCTGAACGGAAAACCAATCTGTTCTGTAGATCTTCACTCAATTCACAATAGAAGTAAAGAAAGAAAGAGAGAGAGACAAAAAGAGAGAGAGAGAGAAAGAAAGAAAGAAACAAACCTTCAACTAAAAACATACCAAATCCACTGCCTTTGAGTCAGCTCTGACCCAGGGACCCTATAGAACAGGGCAGAACTCCCCTCAGGTATTTCAAGGCTATAAATCTTTTGGGAAGCAGACTGCCGCATCTCTCTCCCTCAAAGTGGCTAGTAGGTTCAAAATGCAGCCCTTGCATTTTAGTCCTCACACTACTAGGATTCCTCCTATGTACTTAAAAAAGAAGAGAAACTCAGCCACAAGAGAACACTGTACCCTTAGAACAACCAGTCACCTAAGGTCACAAGGGCAGCTCCTGCCCAGGGACACAGCTCCGAAGGGAGTAAGGAACAGGAAGGAAGGACAGGTTGAAAAACACAATGAGAAAGAGGGCAGAATGAGGACTGTAATCGATGTCATGAAGCAAAATGTTTGTCTGGACTGTTTGATGGGAAACCAACTTCTACTGTAAGCTTACACTGAAATCACAATAAAAAGTTAATTTTAAAAAAGAGACAGAGAAAACAAACATTGTAGTTTTTTTCTATGATCTTGAGGTAGAGTTCCAAGGGCAGACAGAGCAACCACACAGCCTTCTAGCCATTCCGCCAGTGGTGGTTGTTAGGAAGTACCATCGAATCGGTTCTGACTCATAGAGAAACCCTCATAGAGTTTCCGACGAAAGGCTGGTAGGTTTGAACCGCCGACCTAGCAGTTCAAACTGACCTTGTGGTCCAGTGCCTCATCCCGCAGTGCCACACCAGGACTCCGCCAGTGAGTGGTAGCTCACCTCATTTCCACGGGATTGAAGGAACAGTACTTCAGGCTCAGTGAAAGTGGTCATGGAGATGGACTTGACCCGATGAGGAGGGTTCAGGCCTCTCCTGTGGGAGAGACGTACAAGAAGTTAGACACTGCAGGTCTGCTTAGGAGAGAAAGGGGTGGTAGAAAGGACAAACCAAGGCACAGAAATTAAGCTCAGGTAGAACCCCTGTCCTAAAGCTATTTCCTGTTTCAAGGATCATTTGGAGGCTCTTTCTAATGAGAGGCAGAGAAGAGACTAGAACAGATTGGGATCCTGTTCATTCTGGAATGAAAGACAAGCATCTGCCCATCCAGAACCTTCCTCGACCTTGACTCTGAGCCCAATCGTTCCGTGTTCAGCCAGCAGGCCAAGAGGTACTACTTAGAACTCTGACATGTAACATATCCCCATTTCCTGTTTTGCCATTGCTTTGAACGTGACCAAAACCAAAACTAAACAAAACCCCCTAGGAGTCTCTAGGCTGACTACTTCTCCTTTTGTGTACACAGAAACTCGACAGATAGTGCGAATGATGAGATCTCTGAGAAAAGACGTGTTCTAGACTAACTCAGTTCTTGGCCTTTCAATGAAGCAGGAGGAAATCAAGTTTAATCAGAAGCTATGAGATTGGTCCATGCCAGGAATATATCTCCTGTAGCGATGCTTTTGTGCTTCTCTGTGAGTTCTGTTAACTCCCAGAGAATCCAGTTCTGCCCACAGAAACCTTGTGGAAAATACATCACAAAGGAAGGCTTCTGGCCCCCATTCAACTGGCCTCCTAAGTATTCTAACAGGAATTTGGAGTTGAGCCAGGCAGGACTTCATAGGTCCCTGTTCCCTTACATCTGAAGTTTTACTTTGGTCTAGACCTACTGCCCTCATGGGATTAAAATAAAACTCGCAAAACCCAAATAAATAAACTAGATCCTGTTGTTGTCATTGTTGTCAGGTGCCCTTGAGTTGGAACCAACTCATAGCGATCCCATGCACAGCAGAACAAAACAATGTCCGATCCTGGGCCAACCTCACTACTGCTGCCACACTTGACGCCATCAATGATGCCACCTGGCTGATCCATCTCGTTGGGGATCTTCCTCTTTTTCTCTGACCCTCCATCTTACCCAGCATGACATCCTTTTCCAGCAACTGTTACCTCTGGACAATGTGTCCAGAGTATGAGAGATGAAGCTTAGCCATCCTGGTCTCCAAGGAGCACTCTGGCTGCACTTCTTCCAAAACAGATCTATTGGTTCTTTTGGCAGTCCATGGCACTTTCAGTATTCTCCTCCAACACCACAACTCAAAGGCATCAATTCTTCTATGATCTTCCTTATTCACTGTCCAGCTTTCACATCCATATGAAGTTATTGAAAATACCATGGCTTAGGTCAGGCGCACCTTAGTCCTCAAGCTGACATCTCTGCTCTTCAACATTTTAAAAAGTTCTTTTGCAGCAGATTTGCCCAATGCAATACATCGTCTGATCTCCTGACTACTGCTTCCACGAGTGTTGATAGTTGATCCAAGAAGAATGAAGTCCTTGACAACTTCAATCTTTTCTCCATTGATAAAAATGTTGTTTATTGGTCCAGTGGTGAGGATTTTTGTTTTCCTGACATTGAGATGCAACCCATACAGAAGGCTGTGCTCTTTGATCTTCATCAGTAAATGTTTCAAGTCCTCTTCACTTTCAGCAAGCAAGGTTGTATCATCTGCATATCGCAGGTTGTTAAATGAGTCTTCCTCCAATCCTGATGCCAGATCCTAGAGGCCAGGAATGGAGAAGAACCATTTTTTTTGGTTTGTTGCACAGACAGAAAAGATTCTCTGAAGTCTCTCCCCCCATTCATTATAATGTAAGCATGAGGGTGGGGCGGGGTGGGGTGGGCAGATGACACTGTATTGGTAACAGTGAAAAGGTGGCTACCCTTATGGAGAATAAATTACTGATTATGGGGGTCCTGGTGTGGCGCTGTGGGTTAATGCACTGGACAGTAAAGTCAGTTTGAATTGTGAGGTCGGAGGTTCAAGCTCACCAGCTGCTCTTCAGAAACCCTTCCTAGGGTCACTATAAGTCAGAATTGACTTGGCGGCACTTAACAATAACAAAAGACAGGGCACTAGAGCATACAGTTGAGGATATTTTCAGTAATTCTACTGGACTTTTGGCGTGGTGTTGTAGGATCAGCACCACAAGGTCAGCAGTTCAAACCTACCAGCTGCTCTTTGGAAACCCTGTATAGGATCACTATGAGTTGGAACCAACTGGACAGCACTTAACAACAAAAACACTGTGACTTTCAAGTAAAGGGTCTCAAAACATGCCTTTTAAAGAAAAGTCCTATCAGAGGACCCAAGGAAAGATAAGAACATGGAAAACCAAAAGCAAGGCTTAGTTACTGTTTGCCAGATAACAGCTCTTAAACTTGATCTGCCCTGAAGACTGGCTTCTGATCGTATTTCATAGATATTCCAGTTTTCTTCTCTAAAGTCTCCCTTGCTAATGGCTTGGTTTTGCTTTGTTTATAATTCGAAACAGCTTGGTTCCGTACTCTGTCCTTTGCTCTTTCTCACCTTAACTACTAGGCCCAGCCCTCTCAGAATGCCAGCCCTCTGTAAAGTCTAGCCTGAACAGACCGCTCCTTCACCTTTGTCAAATATTTACTTGTCAAAATAAAGGCATTGTGGTAGGCACTGGGGGACACAAAAAGGGCAGGAACTAATCACCAGGAGCTTTGAAGAAGAACCTAGGATCCTAGACAGAGCGGGAGAACAATGTGGAACAAAACTCAAAACCATAAAAAAAAAAAAAAAAGACCAGTCTTATTGGTTAGACAGAGAACCCTCAGAACTATGGCCTTTGGTTACCTTTCAGGGGTGGGACTGAACTCACTCCCCGTGGCTCAGTCTGCCGCCAAGCAGTAGATAGGGGGACACCACCACCATAGAATGGTTAACCATTTGAGATCAAAATGGGGGGTTCTTTACAACAGACAAAATTCAGAAGGGTGGGAGAAAGAGGACGAATGGAAATAAGAAACAGGAAGTGGACGAAATGACGTCACATGGAGCGGTTGCAATCGAGATATAACCAAGTATATGACTGGTTGAATGTACAGCTGGTAGCTGCTCTGTAAACCTTCACTCGGGTCACGCCACGAAGCCTAGGAAAGGTACTCCTCATTGCAGTTGTTGCTCTTCTGTGTGGTCAAGGCAGTTGTGACTTATAGCGACCCTATATGGGGTTTCTGAGGCTGTAAATCTTTGTGGGAGCAGAAAACCTCATCTTGCTCCCATGGAGAGGCTGGTGGGATTGAACCTCTAACCTTATGATTCACAACGCGTATCCTGCA
>NW_006408552.1:667852-694454 GCF_000296735.1 Chrysochloris asiatica | reverse complement strand
ACCACTCAGTCAGGCACAGACAGTTCAGGGAAACAGTGTCTTGTAGGATGCAGCAGCGGTGGAGGAAGGAAGTCACGGGAAAGATAGTGTGTGTGTCCGCCCTAGAAAAACAGATTCTAGGCCTATCACACAGAGGTCGTTGACATTTCCTGAAAAGACAGCTGGAGTCTTTAGCCAGCGTAGCCTAACAGAGAGATGTGCTTCCTTACTAAGGGAGAGAGAGGGCTGCTTCCAACACCTGACTCCCTCCGGCTGCCCTTATACAGGAGAGCTAGCCTTGTGGTTTTCAGGGGGCGAGGGGAAGGGAAAGTAAAAAGTGATCTAGGTGCTTTGGGCCAAATCAGCCTGATGGAACAGGATGTTTCCACAGCACAGTACCAAAAGCATGGTCTGACCTTGACATCCGTAGATCGGATTATGCAGAAGCTGAGCCATAGTTTCCGGGCAGAGAGAATTCTCCACAAGACTCTCTGCAGCCGAGCCGAGTCTCAGCCTCGTTATGAGTCAGAGTATTTGTTTCTGAATCACAGGCAGGCCCTGCTGGCTGTGATCAGCGATTTTAGAAACCAGAGCTCTCTCCTCCCAGTAGCTGAAATCCAACGGTCTCGGTGTGTTGTGTTTCACTGGGTACATACCAAAGTCACACACCAGGCCTGATGCAAGTTTCTGGCCTGGAACTAAACAGGTGGGACTCTCTAACCTCAACTCAGTCTCCCCAACATAACTCTCAGGTGCTTTCCAAGAGAAGTGAATGGAAGAGCCACTGCTCTTCTGGTTATCATAGATTCCCTGGAGACTCTCACCAAGAGTCTCCAGGAAAATACAGAGACAAGTGTTTCCCAATGCGAGAAAGTTACTCGGGCGGAAACTGTGTCTCTCTCAGCTCAGTCATGCTGTCTTCATCGACTTCTGTTTCTTTTTCACAGGGCACCTCAATAGCACTGAAGTGCTCTGAGTTACTCAGTAAATGCAACCCTTTGTAGATCCTCACAGACTCCCTTCGTTCTCGCTCTCCCTCTCCTCTTTGGTTCTGTTAAGCATACCGGTATTATCACAAACGCCACATCTTTTGTGTTTCTACAGTTGCCACCCACAAGCTGGCCCATATTGTGCTTGTCTTGCATCATAAAAGCATCAAACCTGTTTAGCTGCTCAGACAGGACAATTTTGTCAAGCCAACAAGGAAAAGAGCCAGTTCCACCCAACATCTAAGTTCTATTTATTTGTGCCATATTTAGATTTGGAAAGTCCTTGCCTCTGAATATTTGTGATCAAATCTATACACTTCAGATTGCATTTCTTTGCTCCTGGGCTGCTTCTCTTCTGTTTCTTAGCATGCTACAGCTACACCAGCTGAATGAGAGTATCACCAACAAAATAAGTCCAAATTCCCCCACTCCCCTGCACCTAACCCAAAGTCAATGTCACCAACTTTAGGAAACCTTTTCCTAATCTGTATTCTCCTGCTTCATTCTATTTCCTAAGTGGTCCTCCTCTTCCAGCTCAATACTTTTTATATTCCATTCCCCTTTTGGTAACTGAAACTTCTTTAGGGGCTTTTCCAAGTTGTTCTCAGTTATCCCTTATGACGAAATGCCTAAATCTGTAATTTAGTGCCTCTCCATCTACCTCTATCCAGCAGAGGTAAACATAAAAGGTTAGAGGAGAAAGGGTGGAGGCATGGGTTTAACACAGGGGCCAGGCATATTGGTACTCCTCCGACCCAGACCAGTGGAGGAGTGCTGACTTATTGAACAACATACTATCGTCCCTTCCATGAAGATAAAAGTATTTCTTCTACGAACCACTAAGGCGCAGGAAGGTAGAAACTAGACACAAAAGCAACAGCTAACAAGCATGTGTCTTGTTTTCCCGCCCTGGGCTCTGTCCAACTTAACTCTGACTCCAGTAATTAAGTTTAGAGTCCAGTAATGGGGAGGCAGAAGATACAAGATACAAAGGTGATGGAATAAAGGATGGACCCAGTCAAGTCAGGGAAGCATATCACTTTGTTTAAAAAAAAAAAAAAATATATATATATATATATATATATGACAAACAGTAGTCTTCAACACTGACATCTGTGAGCTCTCAGATCTCAACACTCCTCTTCTTTCTAAAGACAAGTGGCTTATCCATAGAAGCATCCAGGCAAAACAGAACAAGAACAAACCTTTGAAGCACTGCTTTACCAGGTGCTTTTTTTTGTAATGTTTTATTGTGAATTATGTGATAGTTTACATGGGAGAACGTTAGCTTTACATTCATCCTATCGTGTATCGTTTCATTGCCATGGTTACAATCCCTTCCATGCATCATCAACCAACCAAAGGGTACACCCTGCAAGCTTTCCCCCTGGTAATCAGCACACAGCCCCTCTCCCTCTCTGGGTCTAGAGTCCCCAGCAGCTCCATCTCTTCACGTCATCGTCTCTGAAACAGGTTCTTTTTAGAAGCAATTTTTACCCCATCCTAAGCTTTAAGGGACAGAAATATAACAAAACAAACAAGCATATGTATACAATGGTTAGTAAAAAAGTACTGCTTTTGGTGTTCCAGTTAATATATGGGTTTATTTCAAACCAACCGTGATCAATGGATGGTTACAGACACGTTCTCTTGGTAATACACTTGTTTTAGCCTCGCTGGGGCTGGGGATGGGGCTTAAAAAGAAAAAGATTCAAGCAAAACAATGGCTTCCAAGGGAATCTGCTGGACCAGTTAAATTTAAGGCAGGCAGGGCTGTTTTTAGCATTCCAAAGGGGCAATCGTGATATGATTTTCTCGAAGGACACAGGATGATCACGAAGGCTTATGATGAAGTAGTTTTAAGAAAACAGAAAGCTGCACGGGTGAGTAAAAGTCCAGGAAACTAGCACCAAGGAATTTTTTTCCCATCACAACACACCTGTTCATTCTTTCATGGTGGCAAGGGCTGTCCTCTGAGAATTCTGTTGGGAAACTTTACCCCATTCACCCTGTAGACTTTTTATTCCCCAAAGAACTGTGAAAAGTAACATGACTTGAGTCCTTGAAAGAAGCCCAAACTGCCATTTTGACGTAGTTTTATAAACAGAAAAACACAGTAATCTTGGGGAAGGGTTGTTGTTAAGTGCTGTCAAGTCGGTTCCGACCCATAGCGACCCTGGATAGGATTTCCAAGGAGCAGCTGGTGAGCCTGAACCAGAGACTTTGCAGTTCAAACAATTTTGCAGTCTAGCACATTAACCCACAGTGCCACCGCAGGATTCTGGCTCAATGGCACTTCAACAATGACTTGCAGAAATACTTTTTGACTTACTCTCATTGTTGCATTGTTGTTGTTAAGTGCCACTGAGTCAGTTCTGACTCACAGCTACCCTGATAGGGTTTCCAAGGAGCAGCTGGTGGGTTTGAACCGCCAACTGGGAGGTCAGCAGTCCAGTGCATGTGCTCTAAAAAGGCAGTCTCCAGATTACCAGTGAATTCTGAACTCTGTAAATAAGCTGGAACAGCCAGGTACAGTTCTTATCTAACATCAGTTAGCGAAATGTTTGTCTTCGTATATAGTATAAAAGTGTACTTTCTATGCAAAAATAACATTAAAGAAATACTTCCAGATATACTAAAACATCTTTAACATAATAATGTTTTCATGGACTTTGCAAAGTAGTGCTCATTTGTTATTATGAACAGTGTTGTTGTTGTTGTTGTTAAGTGCCATTGAGTTGATTCTGACCCATAGTGACCCAGTATAGGGTTTCCAAGGAGCAGCTGGGGAGCTTGAACCACCGACTTTGCAGTTCAAACGACTTTGCAGTCTGACACATTAGCCCACAGTGCCACACCAGAACACCGCATATACCTTGAATTTTTATATAATAGGCTTCAGGGGTATTGGTTTCGGACAGGTTATATGTAAACTGGACACTCCTAAGTTCAGAACTGCCTATATCCAGGTTGAAGAAATCAGATATTGGACAGAAACGACATGAATAAAACTAGGTCAAATTTGGGAACTACAATTGTAGCAGTATGTATGTAAATTTAGATAAGGCAGAAACTAGCAGCCTCTCAGGACCATACACCAACACTGTGGGTTTTCACTACAGCTGATAAAATGTGTCTAATTAAAAAAAAAAAAAAAATAGAGAAAGAATGAGCTCAAAGATGCAGGGATGGAGGTACAGTTATATCCATCCACCAACCTTAAAATCTGAATTTTTCTTCAAATCTTTGGAAACTTAGCTTTGCTGGAACAATCAACTTTTTTATCAGTCAATCCTGCCAGCTGGAAGCTCTGATAATTCTGCTAGCTGCTCACCACCTAATGGTGAACATATTTGTAAGACTCAGTCAGAAAACTGGGTTTTAAAATTAAGCCAATCATAAAACTCCTTTAAAAGAAAACAAAGGGGAAAATCCTCAAGACTTTGGATTTGGCAATGTGTTCTATGACACCAAATTTCCAAAAAATAAGAAAAAACCCATAATTTGTACTTTATCAAAATAAAAACCTTCTGTGCACCAAAGGACATTATCAAGAGTTTTAAAAAAACACACAAAAAAACACAAATTGGGAGAAAATAACTGCAAAATCTGTATCTGATAAATAAGTATTCAGAATATATAAAGAATTCCTAAAATGCAGCAACATTAAAAAGTATAACCCAAACTTAAGAAAAAGTACAACCCAACAGCAAAGAACTTGAATAGATACTGCTTCAAAGATATCTAAGTGACTGAAAAACATATGAAAAGATATTCAACATTAATAGCCCTGTTTGTCATTAGGTGCCCCAGTGTAGGTTTCAACTCACAGCAACTCTGCGTAAAACACTGTGATCCTCACAATCATTGCCACGGGTGAGCCCACTGTTGCAGTTACTGTGTCCATTTCATTGAGGGTCTTCCTCTGCTTTACCAAGATGATAGCCTTCTGCGGGACTGGTACCTCCTGTTCCACAAGTTCAAAGTACATGTGACAAAATCAAATCAGCCTCAATTGATTCTAAGGAGCTCTCTTGTTGTATACTTCTGGTATGACAGAGCTGTTCATTCTTCCAGCAGTCCATGGTATAGTCAATATTTTTTGTCCACACAATTTAAAGGCATCAACTCTTCTTCAGTCTTCCTTATTCACTGTGCAGCTTCCACACGTATATTGTTGATGTTGTTAAGTGCCACCGAGTCGGTTCCAACTTAGAGCGATCCCATGCACAGCAGAACGACACGCTGCCTGGTCCTGTACCATCCTCACAATTGTTATATCTGAGCCTAGTGTTGCTGCCAATGTGCCGATCCATCTTATTGGGGGACTTGGCCCTTCATTTTACCATGTCAGATGTCCTTCTCCAGGAACTGGTCCCTCCTGACAATAGATTCAAAGATAGAGAGAAATCTCACCATCTTCACTTCTAAGGAACATTCAAGCTGCACTTCTTCCAAGATAGATCAGATCTGTTTGTTCTTCTGGTAGCCCATGGTACTTTTAATATCCTTCTGCAATACCATAATTCAAGTGTATTAACTCTTCTGCAGTCTTCCTTATTCACTGTCCAGCTTTCACATGCATATAAGACTACTGAACATACCATAGCTTGGCTCAGGTGCACCTAAATTCTTAAATTCTTTAACACTTTAAAAGTCTTCCGTAACAGATTTGCCCCACTCTCACTAGGATTAGCTATTATGTGGATAACCGAAAATTCTCATGCATAGCTGGTAGAAATATACAACAGTGCAGTCACCATGGAAAACAGTCTGATGGATAACCAAATGGTTAAAAACAGAAATACTATGACCCAGTAATTGCATACCTACATGTATATCTTCACTCCCTTAAGTTTAACAGGTACTGACGGAAGCAAAAAATGCGAAGTAACTACAATCAATGCCAAGTTTTTGTTTAGAATGGTGAAAAGCTCTGTAAACAGACAGTGATGACGGCTATAAAACATGACAATATACTTAACAAAAATAAATTGTACCAGCTTCCAGCAAGATGGCAGACAAGGTAGATGTACTATACAGACCCTCTCTAAAATAAACAAGAGAGACCAAATGAAACACACAGAGATGAAAATCCTGGGACCCTGAACTTTGGAGGAAAGGTTAGAGGTGGACTGAGTGGTGCTGGGAGGAGAAGCTGAGCAGCGACAGTGAGGGAGGGAGGCAGACTGGCGAACGGCTGGCCAGACTTGGCATGACCATCTTGTGAGCAGTTTTGGCAACAGAAGGTGGCCTGGCAGAGCAGATTCACACAGACGACAGGAAAGGTGAGATGCCTTTTTCCTCCCCACACTCCTCTGGAGAGGACAAGGGTTGCCAGCTCCCACCCTCACCCACCCCCAGCACAGACTCTGCTCTCCTGGAGTTCAGAGCCAGGTGGTTGGAACCACGCCACTGTGAGGCAGAGGCCAGCAGTGCTGCTTAGACGCCCTACTTCATTGCCTGGATTCAGGTGGGATTGGCTCCAGACCTACAGAACCCGCAGGGCCACCAGACCAGCATTTAACCCGTCACCCTGCCCCCAGCTGCCGTTGATCCTAACACACACTGAAACCAGCTCCATCCACAAACTGCTTCCAGATTGAGAGCCCTGACCACAGACAACAGGCTGACTTTGCTGTCACACCCCTAGTGAGATCCTTGGCTTGCCCCTCAGACTTGTCCTCTCTCTGGGTCCAACAGCTACACAGTGGTGTTTTTGTTTGGGGGTTTGGTTTTTTTCCTTTTCTTGTTTCACTGTTTCTGTTTATTCTTTCTCCTCCCTCTTCTCTCTTCACTCCCTTGAATTTTATCCTCTCTATCTCCACTGTTGTTTTCCTTCTATTCTTCTGTTTCTCATTCCCCTTGTTCTCCCCTTTTTATTTTTCTTTATTACTCTCCACTCTCATTCTCTCATCTTCCCTCTCCCTGGTTTTTCTAAGTGTTGTTGTTTTCTAATTTCTTCCTTTTATTTCCTTTCTTATTTGTCTCTTCTATAGCTCCTGTCCCTCTTTTGTCTTTACGTTGTTGTTGTTATGTGCGGTGGAGTCGGTTCCCACTCATAGCGACCCTGCACAGGGTTTCTGAGGCTGTAAATCTTTACGGGAGCAGAACGCCTCATCTTTCTCCCATGGAACAGCTGGTAGTTTAGAACTACTGACCTTGCGGTTCGCAGCCCAATTCGTAACCACTACGCTACCAGAGCTCCTATAGTTATTATATTATTTCTTCTGGTTGCTGCCTGTTTTTATTTTTTCTTTTCATTGTTGCTTCCTTTTTTGTTTCTGCTCATTTGTTTTCTGGTGTGTGTTGGGGGGGAGGGGATTCCCTTTGCCATCCAACAGAAGACAGCAATGGTGCCCATACAGCCCAATCACAACTGTATCCTCCACAACCCCACTCACTGGCCAAGAGCCAGTACCAGCTCCTATACCACCTGACCAATGATAGACAGCGGCCAACAGCAGCCACCCCCGCTCCCCCAAACTGAGGGGCATGAATGGTGAACGAGAATGGTGTACACACCTCCATTCTCTAACTACACCCACTGGAGACAGCTAGTGAGAGGCCAAGGACACACCAAAACACAATCATTCATTAAATACAGATACAACAACCCCACAATGCTCTGGAGACAACAGACAACTTTAGCTCATACAAAGAAACACGAGAGAATGGCTCAAATGACCACAATGCAGAGCCAGAAAACATTTCTGAGGAAGAAAAGTAACCGAATGAACAGAATTCTAGAACAGGAAGAGACAACATAAAGTACAGAGGAAACTGTCTAAGAGTTGTTGGAAAAAAACTTCCCTAACATCATGGAAGATGAAAAGAACGATATTCAACAAGCTGAACAGGATAGATCCCCAAAGAAAACCAGCAAGACATACCATAATCAAACTCTTCAAAACCTAAGACAAGGCAAGACTCCTGAGAGCGTCCTGGGAAAACTAAAAGTTACCTACAAAGGAATACCAGTAAGACTAAGCTCTGGTGTCTCAGCAGAAATCATGCAGTCAAGAAGGCAATGGGATAACATACACTAATCTCTGAAGGGAAAAAAATGCCAACCAACAATCATATACCCTACAAAACTGTCCCTCAAACATGATGGTGAAATTAGGACATTTCCTGATAAAGAGAAGTTAAAGGAATTTGTAATCATCAGATCAACTTTATAAAAAATGCTAAAAGATGTTCTTTGGATAAATAACCAATAACAGTAGACAAAAACCCGAGATTATCATACATGACACCACCACCCAGAACTCAATCCAGACATAGTAGTATTAAAAGTAAAACAAAACCAAAAATAGGGAACTAGAGATATCAATGTATAATGAAGTCAACTACAAAGCAAATACAGAGGGAATGGGTTAGATACAGAGCGTCCAAAAGGCAAGGAACTTAAGTAGATTTTAAGATATAACAGATTGTTTTAAATAGGATAAAACATTAATTAGAAGGTAACAGCAAAGAAAATGAACATACCTTCATGTTAAAATTTAAAAAAGAGGAAAATCAGAATGATTTAGTATTAAAGAAAATTAAAAGAAAACCCACAAACAAAATGAACTCAGAGTCAAAATTATGTGAAACATCACAGCAAACACAGAAAAATGACTGCAATCAATTGATAACTACATTGAATGTAAGTGGATTAAACATACCAGTCAAGAGACAGAGAGAGCAGAATGGATAAGAAAACAGGATCCTTCAATAGGCTGCCTACAAGAGATACATCAAAAAGATGGAGACAGCCTAAATGCCCATCAACAGAAGGATGGTTAAACAAGTTCTGGTATATATACATATTGGAATACTATGCAATGTTGAAGAATAACAATGATTTCTGTGAAATACCTCATAACATGGATGAACCTGGAGGATATTATGCTGAGTAAAACTAGTCAATCTCAAAAGGACAAATATTGTGTAAGACCAATGTTGTCAAATTTAAGAAAAGGTTCTCTTGAAAAAAAAAAAATTTATAATGATTACGGGAATGCAGAGGGAAGGAAAATTATTCATGGGCTAGAGGGTAGACACATGCTAACAAAGGTGGCAGTGCAGACAATATATATGAGGGAGGTTAGCCGAGGAAAGATGAAGGCAGTGGGAGTCACAAGGAACAACGTAATATTTCAAGTGAACAGAGGTACCCAAACTTGCAGATAGTACCCACTTGACCTAGTTTTGATGGCTTGATGACCAGAGCTCAACTAGAGGAAGTTTAAGAAATTTGATAAAGGAACTAAATGTAAATTGGTACAATTTGATAAACTTGACCTTTACTTATGGATGTTTGTTGTTGTTGTGTGCCATGGAATCGGTTCCGACTCATAGTTGACGGCGCTTCACAACAACATACTACCAGAGCTATGTTGCTGTTCTTAAGTGCTGTCGAGTCGGTTCCGACCCATAATGACCCTGTATAGGGTTTCCAAGGAGCGACTGGTAAGCTTGAACCACCGACCTTGTAGTTCAAATGGCTTTGCAGTCTGGCGCATTAACCCACAGCGCCACACCAGGACTAGTCCAAAATACCAACTAAGAGGGAAGGAGTCTTCACATCAAGGATCAAGCCTGTCCCTTCTGTACACAGGGTTGATGGGGTGGGCAAATTAGACACTGGCTACCTAGCGTAGAGGTTACAAATCGGGCTGCTAACCTCAAGGTCGGCAGTTTGAAACTACCAGATGTTCCATGGTAGAAAGATGAGGCTTTCTGCTCCTGTAAAGATTTACAGCCTCAGAAACCCTGTGCAGGGTCACTATGAGTCAGAACCGACTCCATGGTACTTAACAACAACAACAACACCTAAAATGGAGGGACAATGAAGGCATGAAGAGGCTGGCTTACAAGTTTCCAAGAGGAAGTTTAGTCTCAGAGTGTGTGGGGGAAGGTAGAATCCCCACTGAATAGTTTTCATGTTGTCTAGATCGGTCTGGTGAAAGGAGATGGGGATAAGATTTTTATGATTCAATAGTGAGTAATTGTTATCATGACTAACTGTGATTGTCACAACTATAAAGGTAGAAGTTTTGTAACAAAAGGGTTGTTAGGTGCCATCGAGTCGGTACCAACTCATAGCAACCCTATGCATAACACAACGAAACACTGCCCGGTCCTGGGATAACCTCACAACTGCTGCCACACATGAGCCCCCTGATGCTGCCACTTTACCAATCCATCTCGCTGGGGGTCTTCCTCTTTTTGTCTGACCCTCCATCTTACCAAATATGATATCCTTCTCCAGCAACTGGTCCCTCTTGACAACATGTTCGATGTATGAGAAATGAAGTCTGGTCATCCTGGCCTTCAAGGAGCACTCTGGCTGTACTTCTTCCAACACAGATCTGTTGGTTCTTTTGGCAGTCTATGGTACTTTCAATCTTGTCCTCCAACACCATAACTCAAAGGCATCAATTCTTCTATGGTCTTCCTTATTCACTGTTCAACTTTCAAATGCATATGAGGTCACTGAAAACACCATTGCTTGGGTCAGGTGTACCTTAGTCTTCAAGCTGACATATTTGCTCTTGAACACTCTAAAAAGGTCTTTTGCAGCAGATTTGCTTAATGCATTGTTTGATTTCTTGGCTGCTGCTCCCATGAGTGTTGATGATTGATCAACCATCAACAAAAAGGGGGGAGTAGTAAATCTTACAGTCCAGGAACAGAGGACCCTAGGACTATCAAGGGAGAAGAGCATCAGCAGAATGTGGGACCTTATTCAGAGAAGCAGCGACACCAGAGATGGAGGCAGAAGTGATGGCATGGAGAGACAGAGCAGGTGAGGACTCTAGACTCATGGAAAGAGAAAGGCTGTGTACCAGCAGCCAGGAGGCAGGCTTGTAGAATGTGCCCTTTGGTTGTTCAAATTGTTATATACCCGAGCGTTTTTGTGTACATCAAAAAAACAGAAAACAGAGGGAACAGATGCAAATATTGTTGAATGGTGATGCATGGAGGGGATTGTAATCGCTGCAATGATATGAAATACAAAATACAACAGGATAAGTGCAAAACTGATGTCCTCCCACGTAAACTATTACTCAATTCACAATAAAACCTTAAAATAAATAAATAAATAAAATGGATAGAGGTAAATGCTGTTAACTGTTAGTACATGGCAGGGACTGTAATCATTGTAATGAAGCAAAGCACATGCTTTGTTGAATGTAAACTGATGATCTGCTCTGTAAACCTTCACTCAATTCACAGTAAAAAGTAAAAGTAAATAAATAGTACCAACATTGTTTTTGCTGTTGTTTAGTGCTGTCGAGTTGGCCTTGACCCATAGCGAGCTGTATAGGATTTCCAAGGAGTGGGTGGTTAGTTTGAATTGCTGACGTTACAATTCAAACTGACCTTGTGATCGAATACTTATTCTACAGCGCCACACTAGGACTCCATACTAATGTTGTTATTAAGTGCCTTCAAGTCAATTCCATCTCACAGTGAACCTGTGTAGGGTTTCTGAGGAGCTGCTGGTGAATTTGAACTGCCGACCTTGCTGTTCAAACTGACCTTGCAGTCCAGTGCTTTATCCCACAGTACCACACCAGGACTCCCTGCACCAATATTGCTGTTGTTGTTAAGTACCATGGAGTTGGTTCCGACTCACAGTGACCCTGCACAGGGCTTCCAAGGCTTCACGGGAGCAGAAAGCCTCATCTTTCGCCCACAGAAAGCTGGTAGTTTTGAACTGCCGACTTTGATGTTAGCAGCCCGATTCGTAACCACTACGTGACCAGAGCTCCTTGTACCAATATTAGAACGGTGGAATTTATGCAGTTTAACACTAAAAATGGGTCAAAACCAACCAAATAAATGAAAGAACCAATCCTGGGTTTTTTTTTGCTGGCTCCACAGGTTCTGAAGTCTGACTTATGTACAACTCATAATTATGAACCAACCTCCCTCCATCAAGGCTATATTAAAGATTCGAGGTAACTGCGATAATTCCTAATAACAAAAGGGCACTATTTTGTGATGTACATCAAAACAATATGATTGCCATTATTACTAGTACTCTATGTAACACAGTACCTCAGCTCCGCTATTAGAAAGCAGAGTGTTCCTCTGGAATCTTTTGTAAGCCAGAATGACGTGAAGTGAAGAGGCACTTACCATTAATTTATATGGGAAACATTTTGAGTATTCCTAGAATCAAACAATAACCTACCAAATCAGACTAAATAACGCATAAAGACTAAAATAACACTAACATCTAGTGTGCACAGATAGCTAAAAGCTATGGCGGCTTGATGCGGAGTGTAGTTCTGGGGAAGGAGCTTGGCAATGCCACTCTCATTGCTCAGGATGCCCACTGCCTCTTTGATGTTGTTGTTGTTAGGTACCATCGAGTCGGTACTGACCCATAGCAACCTTATATTCAGCAGAACAAAACACTGCCCGATCCTGGGCCAACCTCACTGCTGTTGCCACACTTGAGTCCATCGATGCTGCCACTTGGCCAATCCATCTCGTTGGGGGTCTTCTCTTTATCTCCAACCCTCCACCTTACCAAACATGTTATCCTTCTCCAGTGACTGGTCCCTGCTGACAATATGTCCAAAATATAAGAGACGAATTTTGGACATCTTGGCCTCCAAGGAGCACTCTGGCTGCACTTCTTCCAAAACGGATCTATTGGTTCTTTTGGGAGCCATGGCATTTTCAATGTTCTCCTCCAATACCATAACTTAAAAGCATCAATTCTTCTACGGTCTTCCTTATTTACTGTCCAGCTTTTGCATGCATATTGAGGTTGTTGAAAACACCTTGGGTCGGGTGCACCTTAGTTCTCAAGCTGACATCTTTTTTGTTCTTCAACACTTTAAAAAGGTCCTGTGCAGCAGATTTGCCTAATGCAGTATGTCATTTGATTTCTTGACTGCTGCTTCCGTGAGTGTTGATAGTTGATCCAAGAAGAATGAAGTCCTTGACAACATCAATCTTTTCTCCGATGATAAGAATGCTGTTTACTGGTCTGACCAATAAACAGCCTCTTTGATGGCTCACTGAAAAACACAAGTACTAACGTAGGACCTTTGCAAGGTGAAGTGGTACAATTTTGAAAAGTGAGGGAAACCACATGGAGAATTCTAAAAAGTTCATGGAAGAATCCATTATCTTTTTTAAAAGTTTGTATTGTGAACTGAGTGATGGTTTATGTGGGAGAACATCGGTTTTACACTCATACTATCGCATGTCATTTCATTGCAATGATTAGAATCCCCTCCGTGCATCATCATTCAACAGTATTTGCTTCAATTCCATTTTGTTTTTTTTGGATGTACACAAAAACACTCAGGAATATATAATCATTTAAACCACCAAAGGGCACATTCTGCATGCTTGCCTCCTGGCTGCCAGAACACAGCTTTTCTCTTTCCTTGAGTCTAGAGTCCTCAGCTACTCTCTTTCTCCATGTCCTCATCTCTGCCTCCATCCCTGGTGTCACTGCTTCTCTGCATATGGTACCACATTCTGCTCATGCTCCTCTCCCTTGATGGTCCTAGGGTCCTCTGTTCCTGGAATGTAAAGTTAACTACGCCCCCCTTTTTGTTACAGAACTTCTACCTTTACAGTTGTAACAATCACAATTAGTCATGATAACAATTGCTCACTACTGAAAGAATCCATTACCTAGGAACTTTTTGAAGCCCCCACCTAACATGTTATAGATGCTTTAGTGTATCTAGAAGTGGTTCAGTGTTGCTAAACTCACAGGAAGATATTCTATATACTAATACAAACATCTGACTAGCTGACGTGATGTACAAACCATACCTCACTGTCCGACTTACATACAAAGTTGACAAAAAGACAGATTTAAGATGGACACTCATACATAATACGACTGCCTCTAGTACTAAGTCTGATACTTCAATTTCCCCCTGAATATTCTCTTCATTTTCACAAAGACAATTTCATCTCTTTGCACCACATTGCTAATCCACACTGAGCTATATTTTACTTCATGGCACTTGTCACTCTGTGTAATGGCATCTTTAATGACTCCCCTAGGATGTAAACTACATGAAGGACAGTGTCTGTTTTGTTCACCACCATATTTCCAAGGCTTCAAACTCTGTCTGGGGTTTCACCGTTGTTAAGTGCCATCCAGTTGGCTCCGACTCATAGAGATCCTGAATAGGGTTTCCACGAGTGGCTCCTGGGTTTGACCCACCAACGTTGCCATTAACAGTCCAGTGCTTATCCTACAGCACCACACCAGGACTCCATAGGCACTCCATAAATATTTGTTTACTGACTGAATGAATATACAGGCCACTGTCCAACAAATTTTCACTTTTCACTAGTCTATGAGCAACTTTTGTTATTGTTAAGTGCTGTCAAGTCGATTCCGACCTATAGCGACCCTGTATAGGGTTTCTGAGGAGCGACTGGTGAGTTTGAACCACTGACACTGCAGTTCAAATGGCTTTGCAGTCTGGCTATTAACAGCGCCACACGAGGACTCCTAAGAACAACTACCCATATGGCTTTCAGCTGCTAACCATGTGGATTCGAGATGTGTTTTCCTGGACTCAGGCCTCCACTGCCTGCTAGCCTGGGCTCTGTCCCCACTTTGTAGCCAACAGTAAGCATCATCTTCACACATCCTGCTTATGGCCCAGCTGCCAGCTATCAGCCCTTCCCATAGTACATCAAAGGGACACAAGGAAAGGATCCCTTTAAGTGGCTTATCTGCCTTGCCCTAGTAAAAGCTAATTAGAACTCCAATTAGCAGATGAGAGGTAACACCAGAATGCAGGCAGCAGGTCACAGCCAGGGTAACCACAGCTTTTTTCTAGAGTTTCTCCCAATATTTCTCTCCATGTAACCTCAACGTGCCATCAAGTCAGCTTCATTTTATGGCCCAGCCTCTGAGTCCCTCATCTACTTCATCCTGCTAACAAAGGCCTAGCTTTCCTTTCCCAACCACCGAAATACAATGGGGCTTCAAAAAGTTTATGGAAAACATAAGCTTTTAATTCAGTCTTTCCAGAAACTTTTTGAAGGTCCTTTGTATGATCCCCAAAGTCTACCATCTCGAGAATCACTCCCTGGGTGATTCTCATCATGCTCAATACCAAACAAAAATCCTTTCTAGAATCTTTTGATACTGCAAAAAGGCTGGTATATTCCTCCCACTGGGTCTCAAGAGAACTTAAGTTCCTAAGAAATTAGGTTCCCAGTTTGATATATAGACACCCTAGACAGAGCCAGGCCTAACTAACCAACACTAAGGCCACACCACTTCCATCCTCTGTATACTCAAAGCGCAGGTGTTTGACTTGTCATTCGTGAGATCAACAATAGTGACCACAGGAAAAAGAGGTAACTTTGCACTAATATTGGAAGAGCTTACTTCTCCGGTAAAATACGACAGGTTTTAATGTGTTCCACATCCCTTGTCTCTCCTCCTGCCCTGGTTGAGGGATGTTCACTATAGAATGAAATGTTATCTCTAAGACACTTGAGACGGAAAGCTAGGAAATAATGAAAGTGATGTTAGGACTTCCCATTCATTCGGTGCTTATCTGTCCCGACATCACAGCTCAATGTGGGAATGAAATAGCATTCCATTTCCTAACATATTGTCCTAGGACCTAGATTCTGATGTGCCATCATTTGCTCCCCCTGCTTCCCTTGACTTTCCTCCAGACTTGAATAGTCAGATTTTCCTTTTCATAACAGGATCTTCAGGAATCTGCTCTTTCCCTTTGTTGGAAATACTCCTGAGCCTTGTTCTTTCTCTCAGAGTACTAGTGTTCATCTCAGATCTTTGTCCTCTTGCTTCCTCTGAGTCTCTATCTCAACTTGTAACACATTTCCTGCTTGGAGCCCAAGAGTCGCAGCGCCTTTCAGACTGAAGCTGAGTTTATCTTCAGAACACACAGTGAAACCAGTCAGAGCATAAAAGGAAAGTGCAGCAAAGGAGATAAAACTGAGTCGAAGAACAATGCTAAACGGCATCTTCTGAGTTCAGGGTCCTCATTTCTGCTCTGCCATGATCATAATTAATAGTAAACAACAAATGGTGAAAAAAACAAGCGCCCATATGGCATTGGATAACTTACTAAACCATTCTTTGGTTTCATTCTCCCATCTGTCATGCAAAGAGAACAATACTGCTCCCTCCTTGTTTTTTAAAGGTCTATGGAGAGGAAAAACAATAAAAAGTTTCACCCGATTAAACAACAACACTATATTAAAAAAATATTTCAAAAATATAAATCTCTTGATAAATATAGAAAGCAGAAATCTAGACCTTGTATCAACTCTGTCAGCCATGTATTTACCCAAATAATTCCCTTGTTGCTAAGTACTGTCGAGTCGGTTCTGACTCAGAGAGGCACTGTACAGGGTTTCCGAGGAGTGGCTGGTGACTTTGAACCACCAACCTTGTGGTTCAAACTGACCTTGCAGTCCAGAGCATTAACTCACAGCGCCACACCCAGACTCCTAAGGAGGAAAAAGAGAACCCTACTTTATAACAGTGTTTCCCTCGGTTGTGCATAGGGGTCAATGTAAGTTGGAACCAACTTGATGGCACCTAATAAAAACAATACTATATATATAACCAGACATCTGGGCTAGCACTGTGGCTGTGACTTAGCTCAGGTCTGACAAAATACAGTGCCAGTGCTAAGTGGAGCACTGCAGACAATGCAACAAAGTCCCCCAAATCTGTACAGTTTTCTGGATGTCAGGCACCTTGGAAGACATGCCTGGAAATCTGCTTGCAAAGTTCACATCCTAGAAAATGCTATGGGGCAGTTCTACTCTGCATACACTGGTTCGCCATGTGTCGAAACTAACAAACATACCAGAATCTATTCACAACAAGGAGCGTCAAGGTGTAAAATTATTACGCTTTAAGGTTGCTCATCCAGATCACCAAATCTTTAGAAAAGTTAAGTCCTCTACCAGGGGACCCACCACTCATCTGTCAGTTTGTCATACTGTGGTGGCTTGTGCATTGCTATGCCACTGCCATTTTAAATCCCAGCAGGGTATCCGTGGTGAACAGGTTTCAGCTAAACTTCCAGACTAAGACAGACTAGAAAGGAGAGATGGACTACTTCAGAATGTTTAGCCACTGAAAATCTTATGAATAGCAGATATTGAGCCAGAAGATGAGTCCCTCAGGTTGGAAGGTACTCAAAGTACAACTGGGGAAAAGCTGCCTCCTCAAAGTAGGGTTGACCATGATAACACAAATGCAGCAAAGATTTCGGGACCTTCATTTGCTGATGGGGCACAAATCAAAATGAGGAGAAACAGCTGCCAACATACATTAATAATCAGGACATGAAATGTACTAAATTTGGAATCTAGGAATATTGGAAATAGTAAAAAATGAAATGGAACGCATAAAACCAGTCCCTGGCGAAGGACACCACACTTAGTAGAGGATCAGTGAAAATGTGGAAGACTCCCCCAAAGAAATGGATTGTGCGGAAGGGTAGGACCGGACAGTGTTTCCTTCTGTTGTGCGTAGAGTTGGAGGAGACTGGAGGACACATAACCACCACCACCAGGGGAATACATGGGCCTCATCACTCAGATTTCATAAGAAGCACTCCAAAGTCCTGCAAGATTAGGATCAGTACTGGGCACTGGAACATGGCTCCTGCCGGGTCCCTGTTTCGATGCTGTTACATTACTGATCTGAAATGGGAGTCCAGTTTTCCCTTCCTCTCCTCTTTTGCCCTTCTCCAAGAAGTTCCTTTAAACAAGCTTGTTATTCTAAGGCCCTTTAAACTCCACCCAGAGAATTCCCTTCAAGGACAACAGTTCTTCTTGTCTCCTTTGAGACTGCCTCCATTTCTCCCCAGGATTCCCCACCTTACCCCGCAATCTGGTCTTCTGTCTCTCCCTTTCCCACGACGGCTCTGCAGCAGACCCCTTAAACTGAGACCCTCCCCCGCCGCCCTCCCACCCCAGCTCCCTTCCCTCCAGGGCCCCCGGAGCGTGGGTACCCCCGTCCACCCCGGGTCCCCAGGCTCCCCCACGCCTCCTTCCCGGTGCACTCACAGGAGGCCAGAACAGGTGGTGCAGACGAAGCTGCCCACGGTGATGTCCACGTAGGTGACCCCGCGCTGGGCGCACTCGAAGCAGTGGCGGTTCCCGGCCTGGCTGCAGCCTCCCAATTCGCGCACCCGGCGACACCACACCTCCGAGGCTGCCTCCGCGTCTGCCTTTCCCCCGCCGACCCCGCCACCGGGGCCTGGGCCCTTCTTGGCCGCCATCACCATCGCAGCCCACTCACTCAAACCTTCGCCCCTTCCCGCCTCTTCAGCCGCCTCCGCAAGCTCAGCTCCGCTGACAGCGCGCAGCAGCTGCGGGCAGCATCCGCGCTAGACTCCCGACCCCCTACCTCTTCTATCCTGCACTCTGATTGGCTGCTTTCCTCCCACCTCCTCACTCTGATTGGCGAACACTGAACAGCCCCGGGTTAAAGGAGCCACCAACGCCACGCCCCGCTGTTTTAAGACCTCGGGCCTCTCCCATTGGCCAGTGGCGTCGGGGTCGGGAACAGAACGTGCCCTCTCCTGTCCCCTCCCCATCTCGCCACCGCCTTCCCAGCCCGCCGCCTCCCAGCAATGCTTGGTGCGTCCTCCCCCAACTCTCCCTATCCCGGAACTCGGGCTCCAACGCCAGTTCTGATTGGCTGGCAATGCTGCAAAATTAGCGCGCGAGAAAGAGGAGGTGTCCCAGGGGTGCGCAGCTCAGATGCTCACTAGACCGACGACGTTAATTCCCGCCAAATTTTAAATACCTACTTTTAGGTGGGTCCTGGGGTGGCACTGTGGGTTCATGCGCTGGGCTGCAAAGTCAGTTTGAACCGCAAAGTCAGCAGTTCAAGCTCACCAGCCGCTCCTTGGAAACCCTATACAGGATTGCTATGGGTCGGAACAGACTCAACAGCACTTAACAACAGAAACAACTTTAAGACTGGACTCCTGGTGTGGCGCTGTAGGATCAGCACTGGACTGCGAACCACAAGGTAAGCAGTCCAAACTCACCAACTGCTCCTCGGAAATCTTATACAAGGTCGCTAGGAGTCGGAACCGACTGGACAGTACTTAACAAAAACAACAGGTTTTAGACTAGGAGACCTGTTGGCACCGTGGTTAAAGTGCTCGACGACTAACCAAATGGTCAGCAGCTTGATCTCAGTAGCCACTACGTGGGAGAGAGATACGGCAGTGGACCTCCATAGAGATTTACAATCTTGGAAACACTATGGGACAGGTCTGCTTTGTTCTGTAGGACCACCAGGAGTCAGAGTCACTTCAAGACAAAGGTGTGACTTTTTATTTCCAGATTAAAACAGACCAGGAAGAAAAGCTTGGCAATCTACTAAAATATGTTCATGCAAACTTAGTGGATGACAACAGAATATTGTCTACTATAGGGTAGAAAGATGAATGCAAACACATCAAAGGTAGTGAAGATGGCACAGCTGGGGACAACATACATAAGTTCGCCATAAATTAGGGTAGACTTGATGATGACAACATTCTCAGGTAGTCTGTGCAGAAGGAAAGACTCCTGGAGGTGTAAGGGTTAAACATTTACTCAGTGTTTTGCAGGAGGTGAGCTCCTGGCAAGTTCACTTTGGATTCATGTTGTTGTTATTAAGTGCTGTCGAGTCAATTCCGACCCATAGCGACCCTGTGTAGGGTTTCCAAGGAGCAGCTGGTGAGCTTGAACCACTGACCTTGAAATTCAAATGACTTTGAAATCTGACACATTAGCCCATAGAAGCCCAAAAAACTACACAGGGAATTCATACCACTATATTGTCTCCCATGGCGGCCAGTGGGACATGCGTCTCTGGAGACCCACCTGGAGCGGCATCCCCGCCTCCTCCCAGTCTTGCCTAAGCTGATATGTCACTGCCCAAGCCCCTCTGGCCTCTCCAGGAAATGATGAAGCAGATACCCTAGGGAGGATGTGCTGGCTCAGATAAGTTCCTGCGTCTAATGTCGCAGGTTGACTGAACAAGGAGTTACTACATGCCGCCAAAAGACGACGTGGAAGGTCACAAAACAATGGAGAGTTCTGCTGATGTGTGAACAAGTGTTGGATGCTTGCAAAACATGTATCCCGTGCTCTTGCTGCAATGTACAGTGACCCCCGATGGGGCTGGGCAGTGTGAAAAGGGAATATGTACGGTGGCCCCTGAGGTGACCATGATGCACACAGGAACATCAAGTTTATTACAGGGAACATTTGTTTTGTCAGTATTGCCTGAGCATGTCCCACCAATAGCCTTACGTGTGAGTCCCTCAGTGTGCCCATCTCTAAGAGTATGTGGGTTTGGTACACCTGGCTAGGTCACGGCCCAGTGTTGTCCACTGACAAGCGATGCTTTGCGCTGTCAGTATGGCTTGCATATTGGCGGATGGGTGGAATCTACCTTTGCTTATTCCTTTATGCTTGTTGTCTTATTATCCATAAGGTGGGTTGCTGGAAACACCTATGTTGAATGGACTACCATGTTTGCAACAGTGACCAGTGAGTCCAACTGCAGGATGTGCTCCCAGTTGCCTGTCAGTAGTGTATCTGGGCTGCTTTGGAAAATACAGCCAGTCAATACATCCATGTGGATGGCTCTTGCTCCCTGGAACTGCATGTTTAATGACACTTGGGAACTTGTGAAGGTTTTGGTTCTTGAATAAGTGAACTGAACCCCCTAGGGAAATGGTGGGCTGCTGTAGGTCGCTATAAAACACTTTTTGCATGTTGCATTGTTGTGCGGTGGAATCGGTTCCGACTCATAGTGACCCTGTACAGGCTTTCTGAGGCTGTAAATCTTTACGGGAGCAGAAAGCCTCATCTTTCTCCTGCAGAACAGCTGGTAGTTTCGAACTGCCGATCTTGCGGTTCGCAGCCCGATTCGGAACCACTACGCTATCAGAGCTCCTTTGCATTTGCATTACTATGTTGCTGTTTAGTTTACTGTCGCTGTGGCATTTGGATGCAATGTACTAATCATATGCTCCCACAGGGCCCTCACAGAAGATGCTCCTGTAGATTGTGAAGTGGGTATCCTGTAGGGATGGAATGTTGTGGAAATCTGTATGTTCTAGGAGCTGTGCCTGTGGTACCAAGACTTCATAACTTTGTATTAGCCTTCTAGTAGTCTCTCAATGATCTAATAGCTCGCCAAGGGTCTTGTAAGTGGCCTTGTGTACAACTTTACCTCATCAGCCTTGGGGACCACCTGCACCATGTAACTCACTTATGTAAATCAGTTATAACTAGTTGGCAGCCTCTCTTCTTTGTTCTGCTGTATCAGCCTAGGCAGGACTGGGAGGGTGCGTGGTTTCTCCTCAAGGTAGATCTTGAGAGACACTTGTCCCACTGGCTGCCATTGGAAACAATAAAGGGGTATGAATCCCCTTTGTGAGGCTCTGTGTAGTTTTCTCAGCCTCTCTGAATCCACAGCAAACCCGCCAGGAGCTGAGCTCCTGCAAACATACTCAGCACTAATTGAAAGGTTGGCTGGTGGATCTAGCAGCTCTGCGGGAGAACTATCTGGAGACTTGTTGCTTCAGTAAAACTTACAGCCAGGGAAGTCCTACAGGACAACTCTACTTTGTCATATGGGGTCTCTATGAGTTGGAGTCCACCGGAGGGCACACAGGAACAGCAAGGAGAATGGAGGAAAGAAGGGGAAAGGGAAGAGGAATACGAAGTGCTTTATAAATGTGATTTCTTTATGAGCCATAGGCAGAATCTCCACTGCTGTCTTATTTAAGCCACTTGCTGTACGTTGGACACCCAGGATTCTAATCTGGGCCTTCCAACTTTAGAAACCTCGCTCCTAACCACTACATTATTCTTTGACTAGCATTTGGTCATTAATTGGACATTTTGTTGTTGTTGTTTAATGCTGTCAAATTGGTTCCGACCCATAGCAACCCTGTATAGGGTTTCCGAGGAGCAGCTGGTGAGCTTGAACCGCCGACCTGATGGTTAAAACTGACTTTGCAGTCCAGTGAATTAATACCCAGACTCCGATTTGACACTTACTTACTGTCTCTTATGACCTCAGGCACTGTTCTGTTATTCTGTGCTGTCCAGTCAGATTCAACTCGTAGCAATCTTGTTCAGGGTTTTCTAAAGCAGCTGATGGGTTTGATCTGCTGACTTTGTGGCTAGCAGTTTAGTGCTTATCCTCCAGCGCCACACCTAAAACTGTTCTAGACACTGGGAATATAGTAGTAACATAAATAAAAGTTCCTATCCTCTGGGATCCTACAATGAGTAGTGGAACGAGACAGACAATGAGTTCAGTAAGTTCAGTAAGGTGTTGTAAAGGAGAGTGACTTATTGGTTACTTTAGACTGGATTGGTTAAATGGTGACATTTATCACATGTCTGTGATAGGATACTATCCATATGCCTATACAGGAGGGACGCTATGGGTCAGAACCAACTCCACAGCACTTAACAACACAAGGAAGACCAGATAATACCACTATTATTCAAATTTATGCACCAACCACTAAAGCCAGTGATGTTGAAATTGAAGAATTCTACCGACTTCTTCAGTGGGAAATGGATCAAATATGCAATCAAGGTGTACTGATAATTACTGATGATTGGAATACAAAGAGGTTGGAAACAAAGGTTGGAAACAAAGAGGAAGGATCAGTAGTTGGAAAATATGGCCTTGGTGATAGAAATAATGCTGGAGATCTCATGATAGAATTCTGCAAAACCAATCGTTTCTTCATTGAAAATACCTTTATTAAACAACATAAAAGATGACTATACACATGGACCTCTCCAGATGACATACACAGAAATCAAATTGACTACATCCGTTGAAAGAGATGGTGGAAAAGCTCCATGCCATCAGCCAAAACAAGGCCAGGGGCAGACTGTGGAACAGACCATGTGCGAGTTCAGGATGAAGCTGAAGAAATTTAGAGCAAGTCCAGGAGAGTCAAAATATTGCCTTGAACATATCCCTCCTGAATTTAAAGTTCATCTCAAGAGCAGATTTGATGCATTACACACTAATTACTGAAAATCAGAAGAGTTGTGGGAAGACATCAAGATATCATAAAAGAAGAAGGCAAAACGTCATTAAGAAGACAAAAAAGAAAGAAAAGACCAAAATGGATGTCAGAAGAGACTCTGAACTTGCTCTCCAGCCTAGAGATGCTAAAGCAAATGGAAGAAATGAGACAAATGAGCTGAATTGAACATTTCGGAGAGCAGCTCCAGAAGATAGTCAAGTAGTATCCTGAAATGTACAAAGACCTGGAGTTAGAAAACCAAAAAGGAAAAAGACCACACTCAGCATTTCTCAAGCTGAAAGAACTGAGGTAAAAATTCAAGCCTGGACTTAAAATAGTAAAGGATTCTCTGGGAAAAATATTTAATGATGCAGAAGACATTGAAGAATATGGAATTATGGTTTTGGAGAAGAATGTTGAAAGTACCATAAATTGCCAGAACAAACAAATCTGTTTTGGAAGTAGAACCAGAAGGCTCCTTAGAAGCCAAGATGATCAAACTTCATCTCTTACACTTTGCACATGTTATTAGGAGGGACCAGTCCCTCATCATTATTGGTAGAGGGGCAGAGAAAAAGAGGGAGATCCCCAACGAGATGGATTAGCACAGTGGCATCAACAATGGGTTCAAGTGTAGCAGTGATTGTGAGGTTGGTGCAGAACCAGGCAGTGTTTCGTTCTTTTGCGCACAGGAATGCTATGAGTTGGAACCAACTCGCCAACACTTAACACCAATATTCCATTGTATGAATATAGTATGATTTGTTTATTCATTGCTGGAAACTTCGGTTGTTTTCTTCTTTTGGACTATTGTGAAAAAGTGCACCCATGAACATTCACGAACATTTCAATTCTGGGTATGTACCTAGGAACGGAATTGCTAGGTCACACAATAATGATCATTGTTTCACTTTTTGTGTTTTTTTAAACATTTTTTTGTGATGTGGAGGTTTCCTATTCAACAACTTATACATGTTTTGTAACATTCGTTGCAATCCCCTCAAAGTAACAGCAATCTTACCACTTCCTCCCTTTCCAGCCTCCTCTTGCCTTCTGAACTTTTGGGGAGGTGGCAAATGCTGTTCTTTTGGCTCCATACAGTTCATTGTTCTGAGGAGTACATTGCTCACAGGTATTTTTGTTAACTTTATAGGCCTATCTATCTATTGTTTGGCTCAAAGGTGAGCCCAGAGGGTGGATTCAGTTCTAGGTTCCAAGGATCTCTATAGGTTCCACCAGTCTCTGTCAGACCTGAAAGTCTAGTCTTTTTATGATTTTGAATTTTGTTCTGCGCTTGTCTCCGACTCGTGTCAAACTCTGTGACAGCAGGGAGGGCAGTGGTACCACTGGTCAGGCTACCACTGGTTCTTCTGGTTCTTCTGGTCTCAGCCTAGCTGAGCTGTGGTTCATATGGTCCGTTCGTTCTTTGGACTAATTGTTTCCTTCTGTCTTTGATTTTCTTCCCTCTTCTTTGCTCTGATAGAGGAGAGACCAGTAGTTGCATCTTAAATGGCCTCTTGTAAGTTTTAGGACCCTTGTCGCTACATACCAAAGTAGGATGTGGAGCCTTGTTCTTATAAATTATGCTATACCAATTTACCTCGATGTCCCCCAAGACTATGGTCCTAAGCCCCCAAGTCCACTTAGTCCCTCCAAGTGTTTGGTTATAGCTAAAAGTTTTCAAAAAGTAGCTTTGCCCACTTTTGCCAACTGTGTGCTGTACTGTATACATGGCTACATTTGAAGCCAGTGCAAGTCCATGAGCAGAAATGTCCTCTGCCAAACCTATGTACGTACTTGGTGTCCTCCCATACGGCAGCTCACACCTTGTTCATCTTGCTATGGTCATCTAACCATGCGTCCACTCTTGTCATCTGTTGTTACTGTGATCGCAGGGTTGTATGTATGCAATAGTATTTACCCTTATTGCCTCATACTCTTGTATGCCTCCCAGTGTTCCTTTGTCTTGGTCAGGTTACGCTAGCCCTGCCCCCTTTGTTGTGTATTATGTTGCCTTCACTCAAGTTAATACATGTGTACGCTCTAGTGGAGTCCTGGTGTGGCACAGTGGGTAAATGCGCTGGACTGCAAAGCCATTTTGAACCACAAGGTTGGAGGTTCAAGCTCAGGGTCACTATGGGTCAGAACTGACTCAAAGGTCAGTTCTGATGTAAAACAAATACCTCCTTTTTTTTTTTTTCACTTTCATTACCGTTGCCTTTTATAATCAATATCTTTATATATCTAGTCTTTTTCTTTGAAGGTTGGAAACATTACCTATGAATTTATGTTGTTGTTGTTAGGGTGCTGTCGAGTGGACACCGACTCACTTATGTGCAACAGAAGGACACACTGCCCGGCTCTCCACCACCCTCACAATCGCTGCGACATTCGAGCCCACTGCTGCTGCCACTGTGCCAATCCATCTCGTTGGGGGTCTCCCTCTTTTTTTGCTGACTCTCTACTTTACCAAGCATGATGTTCTTCTCCAGGTACTGGTCCCTCCTGATAATACGTCCAAAGAATGAGAAACAAAGTCTGGCCATCCTGGCTTCAAAGGAGCATTCTGGCTGTACTTCTTTCAACACAGATTGGTTCGTTCTTTTGGTAGTCCGTGGTACTTTCAATATTCTCCTTCAACACCATAACTCAAATGCATCAATTCTTCTATGGTCTTCCTTATTCACCTCGCATGCATATGAGGTTATTGAAAATACCATGGCTTGGGTCAAGCACACTTTAGGCCTCAAACGGACATGTTTGCTCTTGAACACTTTAAAGAGGTCTTGTGTAGCAGATTTGCTTAATGCAATACATCATTTGATTTCTTGGCTACTGCTTCCATGAGTGTTGATGGTTGATCTGAGCAAAATGAAATCTTTGACAACTTCAATCTTTTCTCCATGTATCTTGATGCTTTTTATTGGTCCAGTGATAAGGATTTTTGTTTTCTTTACATTAAGATACAACCCATACAGAAGACTATGGTCTTTGATCTTCATTAGTAACTATTTAAGTCCTCATCACTTTCAGCAAGTGACTACATATATAAATAAAACCTACACAAATCATAAATATTTACTCCGACAAGGACAAGTTGAATATTAGCATTTTGTCAGCTGCAGTAATAATTCCAATTGCAAAAGAATCATTTAGATTATCCCTGGGAATGTTGTTGTTGTTCAGTGTCATTGTGTCAGTTCCAATTCATATTGGCTGGCCCTGTATAGCAGGGTTAGAGAACGTCCGGCCTGAGGGCTCTATGCTGTTGTTGTTAAGCGCTATCTAGTTGGTTCTGACTTATAGCAACTCTGTATAGGGTTTCTGAGGAGTGACTAGTGAGGATTGAATTGCCAATCTTGTGGTTCAAACCCATCTTTTGGTCCAGCGCATTATACTGCAGTACCACACCAAGACTCAAGGGCCGTATAAGGCCCAAGAAATCATTTGGTTTGGTCTTACCAAGACAGCCAAAGTTCTAGCCATCACATTGGTGGTGGTGGTGGTGGTGGTGATCGTGACCGTGATCGTGTGCCGTGGAGTCGGTTCCTACTCATAGAAACCCTG
>NW_006408552.1:665839-667332 GCF_000296735.1 Chrysochloris asiatica | reverse complement strand
GTTTTGAACAATAAACCACATAATTGAATATCTCTGAGGGAAAGGCTGAGGATGATAACAAATTATGAGCTGCAACACTGTGGTATATTTTACTAACAGTGTTTTGTTGTTGTTAAGTGTTGTATCCATATTGACCCTGTGTAGGGTTTCCAAGGAACACCTGGTGAGCTTGAACTGCCGACCTTAAGGTTCAAACCAACTTTGTATTCCAGCACATTAACCCACAGCGCCATACCAGGACTCCTTACAAACAGTAAGAATGTACTAAAAACCCCACAAAAAAATGTATGATTGTAAGTGCAGTTCATCATAACTCTATCATAAATTGAGGACAACCTGTATATGGATGGAGTCCTGGTGTGGCGCTGCAGGTTAATGCACTGGACTGCAGAGTCGGTTTGAACCACAAGCTCAGCGGTTCAAACTCACCAGTTGCTCCTTGATAACCCTATAAAGGGTTGCTATGGGTCTCAACTGACTGGACAGCTCTTAACCACCATAACAACAACCAGTATCTACACACAATCCTAGTGTGGTACCATAGGATAAGCACTCGATCTCAAGGTCAGTTTAAACTGTAAGGTTGGTGGTTCAAACTCACCAACTGCTCCTCAGAAACCCTATACATAGTCACTGAGTCGGAACCGACTTGACAGCACTAAACAACAACAACCTGCATCTGGGTTTTCTTTCCCTGCAGGTCACACCTCAGACTACTTCATATTCCTGGAATTACTTACTTGGCACAACATCAGGTTGCCTGGGCAAAAATGTCTCTAACCAAGAAACTCCTTTATCAGTGAAAGAAAGAAGACAGTTCAGTTGGCCAGCCGTGGGTTGAGTGGTCTTATCCTATTTCCCGTCCACAGAAGCAGCTGGCTTTCAGAACAATGAGATGGTATTCTGAAACAGACCCAGCATTATCTGGGATACCATACCTGAGAGGCGAGGACATTCTTTTTCAGAAAGTGATATTTGATCTCATACAGTGACCTAAATGCAGTGCCAATTCTTCCTCAGATCTGACGTTCAGAAACTAAGAGGTATGTCTTCTGTCTCTAAAGACATTTTGCTTTACCATTGTCCAAGTCATTCAACCACCCAAGGACAAAGCATTTGCACCCAGTAAATGTTCCATCTAGCCACTTGGGGCTCCTCCTCCCACTAAGGCAAAAGCAGAAAATGGTGTCCAAGTGCTGGCTGTGCACCCCCGATTATGAAGGGGAATAGGGTTGTTACTTGGTGATAGGGCCTGGGAGGTCTAGGAGGTGGGAGAAGGCTCAACTCCGTGGTTGTCTTCTCACACACCCTACCACACCCAGTGGCAAAATTTAACAGAAAATTGTCACAACCTTACTAATGTTCTTTCTTCTTAGATTAACAACTATCAACACTCATGGAAGCAGCAGTCAAAAAATCAAATGATATATTGCCTTAGGCAAATCTGCTGCACAAGACCTTTTTACAGTATTGAAGAGTAAAGATGTCAGCTT
>NW_006408552.1:664057-664730 GCF_000296735.1 Chrysochloris asiatica | reverse complement strand
GTAACTAAATGTACTCATTTGTTTCAAGGTTTTAGGATGGTAGGAACTAATCCTTAGGTGGTAAGAAACTAGAGAAGGAAGGATGGCATTTAGGGTATTGTGAACTCTGAAGGTTTTGCCTTAGGGCCTGAAGTCTAAAGGCTCTGACACATCTTCCAGTCTTAACATCAAATGCTAATCTTGAGAACCTGACATAATTTTGATAGGCTACTTGACAATGTGAGAATCTGGGAGACTGGAAAGGGATATTTTGCACTGGAAAGATAAAACTTTACAGGGGTTCACGATAGGGCCTAAGGATCCCAGCTCAGGTGTCTCCTGCTGTAGACAAGGACAAGTAGATGAAGGGCAGTTATCTGGTATCTTCTTTCCTTTTTCCTAGCCTATTGGACCTGGGAAGACCACCCACCACCACCCTCCCCTCCCCACACTATTGCTTCTGCAACACTGTGTCTTTGATATACTAAAAAACAATCACAGCCACCAGCAATTCAATGATGTTTTTAGTATATCTATGTCCTGGTATAAGGAGCTCTGGTAGCGTAGTGGTTACGAATCGGGCTGCGAACCTTAAGGTAAGCGGTTCGAAACTACCAGCCACTCCGTGGGAGAAAGATGAGGCTTTCTACTCCCGTAAAGATTTACACCCTCGGAAACCCTGTACAGGGTCGCT
>NW_006408552.1:634737-662857 GCF_000296735.1 Chrysochloris asiatica | reverse complement strand
TCACACCAGGAGTCCAGAGGCCTCTTACACACCTCAAACCAACCAACCTGGAGAAAGAAAGAATGTGGCAATGCCCTTACAGCATCCCATCCTTCTCTTAAGGAGTTCTGGGTCCATGAACTGTAGACCAGCTCAGAGATGGCTGCTGTCAGGGGGACTGTGACCATGTAGTGTGCTGGCTCGACTTCAATCTTTGTTCCTTGACCCAGGAATTGCTTTGCTGTATAACGCAAGTAGAGTTCAGGTCTGCCCATCTGTTCTGTTCCTGTTGGCACCTCACACAGGTGTCAAATCCTCAGCTCAGTCTGCTAAGCCATCTCTTACACCCAAACCACCACATCTACTTGGCTGGTGCTTTTTTGTGGCCACAGCTATGGGTGATATTCAAAATATTTAGCAGCTGGTTACCACATGGCCCCCAGCCAACTGGGATAGACACTGACTTTAGCACTGAATTCCTGGAGCCCCCGCCCATTCTGGGTGTTAACTCTTCAATTGCAAGATGATAGAGAATCCTGATGTGGCACTGTGGGCTAATGTGTCAGACTACAAAATCATTTGAACTGCAAGGTCAGTGGTTCAAGCTCACCTGCTGCTCCTTGGAAACCCTATACAGGGCCACTATGGGTTGGAATCGACTCAATGGCACTTAACAACAACAGAGAGGTCTGATGACCTTAAGGCAGGTAGATGGAGGTGGGGTACTCTTAGGAGATTCTGGGTAGCAAGTTGGTAAATTGCTACCCAGAAAGGAAGGTAAGTCAGTATTTGATCAACCATTATGGCCACAGGCAGAATGCCAGCCTGGCCTCAGCAGGGCAGCAGAACCTGGAAGGCCCCTCTCTTCTAGGTCTAACCCTAACCTTCCTCTCTACCAACAATATCAGTGCTCTCATGTTGGCTGACCACGCTCCTTCCATTGTTCCTGGCCAGATGGTTCTTGGCTCTCCTTCTTCCATCCTCAATATGAGGGTTATGTTAATTGCATTAGTGATTAATTTCTGCCTCCTGTTAAGAGGAGACCTTGTTAGAGGCTGAGTAAGGGGAGAATTAGTGATTAATTTCTGCCTCCTGTTAAGAGGAGACCCTGTTAGAGGCTGAGTAAGGGAAGACATACTCCTTTGGTCGCAGTGCTGATTCATCTGTGACTTGTCAGGAGCCACCAGGCTCTTCAGAGTCAGCTCATACAGAAGTATAATCAACCAAAGTGTGTGCAAGAAGAGAAGGGAAGAGCGGGAGGGAGATAGGGATGGATAAAGGAAAAGGAAGGGAATAAAGTGTGACTCGAGTCCTCAGAGTAACTCCTGCAGCAATTCCGGGTTCTCACTTTGTCTACAGTTCTGCCTTTCCTGACTTGGGTTTTGCACATCAGCCTTGGTTTCATGGTGTTTACAAACTCCTATGACCAGATGTTCCTCGTTACGAGTTGAGTCATCACATTTTCTTAGCAATAGTCAATGTACCAGAAATTACTTGGAGGCTCCCAGGGGACTGGAGAGCCCAATCCCCTCAAGAAATTATTATTCCAACTACCAGGATTTCAGTCTTTGATAATCAAGACAATAATTTTAACCATAGGAACCCAGGATAATTGGGAATTTAGCAAATGCTGTAATTTGGCCATAAACAGTATACTTTTTATTGTAAAATATTTGGCAAAAAATTATAATACATTTGAAAATCTATAAGAAAATCTATACTGTACATGTGTTGGAAGAAGTACAGCCAGAATGCTCCTTAGAAGCCAGATGGCTTCTCATACTTTGGACATATTATCAAGAGAGACCAGTCCCTGAAAGGACATCATGCTTGGTAAAGTGGAGGGTGAGTGTAAAAGAGGAAGCCCCCAATGAGAGGAACTGGCACAATGGCAGCAGCAGTGGGCTGAAGTATAAAAATGATTGTGAGGCTGGCATAGGATGGGCACTGTTTCGTTGTGTTGTGCATAGGGTCACTATGAGTCGGAAGTGACTCGATGACACCTAACAACAATGGACACTAATGGGGCACTGTAGGGTAGGCACAGGATCACAAGGTCAGTTTGAAACCCCAAGGTCGGCAGTTCAAACTCACCTGTCACTCCTTGAAAACCCTATACTGAGTTGTTGTGGGTTGGAGCCGACTCAACAGCACTTAACAACAACAACAATAAGCCCACTGAGTCCTGGTGTGGCGCTGTGGGATAAGCACTGAACTGGTAACTCTACAGGGTTGCTATGAATTAGAACCATCTCAATGACACTAAATAACAATAGTCTCTATGGAGTCCTGGCATGGGCCCTGTAAGATAAGAACAGGACTGCTAACTACAAGGTCGGCAGTTAGAACCTATCAGCCGCTCCTTGAAAACCCTATATGGGTTGCTATGAGTTGGAACCAACTTGATGGCACTAAACAACCACAACTATAGTCTTTATATTCCTTATTACCTTAGACTGTCTCTCAAGAAGACAACTGGGAAGTATTTGAAAAATTCTGGTGCCCAGACCCCACTGTAAAACAATTAAATCAGACTCTCTGAGGTGCAAACCAAGCATCCAGACTCTTCAAGTTCTCCAGGTGATTCCAATGGGCTCTAAAGGAATGGCAATAAATTCTACCAAAGCTTTACCTTCATTGCACTAACTTCTTAAAACCAAGAATTCATTCATTGCTTTTTGACTCCATGGACTTCTAACTTTTCCTTCAGGAATGTGAAGATCTCTTCTGCCTTATTTACTACAAAAAGTTCCACACCTCTTCAGAGGTTCTGTTTCTTGCAACTCTACTTCTCGAACAAATCTCTTGGTTTGTTAGGGTATTTTCTGTATTCTGTTTATAAAGAGGAAGAGCTAACTCAGAAAACTGTAGGAAAAAAACACGTGGCCTACTATTGTCAGTTTGTCGTACTGCGGTGGCTTGCATGGTGCTGTGATTCTGGAAGCTATGCCACTGGTGTTTTAAATACCACAAGGGTCACTCCTGGTGGACACGTTTCAGCTGAGCTTCCAGACTATGACAGTCTAGGCAGGAGAGGCAGGTCACTTCTGACAGGGTAGTCACAGAAAACCTTATGAACAGCAGTGGAGCACTGAGACAGTGCTGGAAGATGAGCCTCTCAGGTTAGAAGACACTTAAAACATCGCTGGGGAAGAGCTGCCTCCTCAAAGTAAACTTGACCTTCATGGTGTGGATGGAACAGCAATTACAACAATGCACCCTATAAAACAAATATAGGAATAAACTGGATGCAGTCAAACCCAAGGCAGGAAGCAAAAGGGTAGAAAAGGATATACCATGAAAATAGTTATTGTTAGGTAGAAAATAGTTATTGTTAGGTAGTAGCCATAAGAAACCTGCAGTGTCTACTCTAACGTCAGATAAAATGGACTTTAAAACAAAAATTATTACTAGTAATAAAGGAACACTTCCAATGATAAAAGGATGAAGCCATGAAGAAGATATAGTAATTATAAACACATGTAACAGAGCCCCAACCAACATACATGAAGTAAAAACTGACAGAATTGAAGAAAGTTGAACAACAATTGTTAAGTGCCAGCGAGTCAATTCCGACTCCTCACAGTGACTCACAGTGACCTTGCGTAGGGTTTCTGAGGAGCAGCTGGTGAGTTTGAACCGCCGACTCTGCGATCCAGTACTTATCCTACAGTGCCACAAGGTGGTTGTTGTTAAATGCCATCAAGTCAATTATGACTCATCACTGGCTGGCTGCTGTGGGCCGTGGAGTCAGTTCCGACTCATAGTGACCCTGTACTGGGTTTCCAAGGCTGTGAATCTTTACGGGAGCAGAACGCCTCATCTTTCTTCCGCGGAACAGCTGGTAGTTTCGAACTGCTGACCTTGTGGTTTGCAGCCCAGTTCGTAACCACTACGCTACCAGAGCTCCTAGCAACCCTGTATAGGGCTTCTGAGGAGTGGCTAGTGAGTCTGAACCTCCGACTTTGCGATTCAAACTGACTTTGTAGTCCAGCACATTAACCCACAATGCCAAAACCAAACCCACTGACATATAACCAATTCTGACTCTAGTGACCCTGTCTAATAGGGTTTCTGAGTCTAAAGGTACAGAAAGCCTCTTTCCCCAAAAAGTGGTTGGTAGGTTTTGAACTGCTGACCTTGTGGTTAGCAGTCCAGTACCTATCCTACAGTGCCAATAGCAATAGGAAACTTCAATACCCTATTTTCAATAATGGATAGAACCAGGCAGAAGATTGGCAAGGAAACAGAAGACTAGAACAACACTATAAACCAGCTATACCTACCAGACATCTCTATATAGATCTACCCAAGCTCTGGTAGCATAGTGGTTATGAATAGGGCCGCGAACAGCAGGGTCAGCGGTTCGAAACTACCAACTGTTTCGCGGGAGAAAGATGAGGCTTTCTGTTCTCGTAAAGATTTACGGCCTCGGAAACCCTGCACAGGGTAGCTATGAGTTGGAATGGACTCCACGGCACATAACAACAACAACAACACATGGCAATGAGAGTGAGGGTGACACAGGGCAGGAAAGGTTAGCATTCTGTTGTCCATAGGGTCTCTACAAATTCGAACGAACTCCGTGGCATCTAGCAACAACTGCAGAATATGTGTTCCTCTTAATTGTACTGGAAATGGTCTCAAGGAAAAAGTGTATGTCAGGCCATAAAACAGGTGTCAGGAAATTTTAAAGAACTGAAAACATGCAGAGTCTATTGTCTGAACACAATAACATGGAACTGTTGTTGTTGTTAAGTGCCGTTGTGTCGGTTCCGACCCATAGTGACCCTGTACAGGGTTTCCGAGGGTGTAAATCTTTACGGGAGTAGAAAGCCTCATCTTTCTCCGGCGGAGTGGCTGGTAGTTTCAAACCGCTGACCTTAAGGTTCGCAGCCCGATTCGTAACCAAAAATGGAACTAGAAATCAATAATATAAATAACTTTTGGAAATTCACAACTATATGGAAATTAATCTACCTACTCAGGAATAATCCAAACATCAAAGAAGAAACCAGAAAGGAAAATTATAAAATACTTTGAGATGAATGAAAATGAACAACACATCAAAACGAAAATCATGGGATGCAGTTAAAGTACTTTGAGAGATTTTACATCTGCAAATGCTTACATTAAGAAAGAAGAAATAGGTTACGGCCAAACTTGTGTGCGGTGGAGGTATCGGCAGCGGCTACAGCAAAAGAATTGGGCACGATGTCTCTCTCACACCATTTCTCTAGCACAGCCTACCAAGAGGCCAGAAGGAAGAACTGACACTGAGTCTGAATCTGTGAATTAATGCATGGAAGGCGTTTGTAAACTGTATGAAGAACGTCTGAAGAGAATGAATCTCAACAGTCCCTCATTCACATATGGTATCAGTCAGTTGTTTGATTTTACTGATGATCTAGCAGACCTCGGCTGTCTTCTTTACTGAGCTGGTACCCAGACATACCAACCTTACAACCAAGATTGGGTTAAGGAGATCTACGTGCTCCTTTGTTGGCAGGCTCAACTGGCTGAGTTAAGTTGGAAGAATTAGGGGGTTGGGGGTGGGCTTGGAACACAGCTGTGTACAGTGTGTTGTAGTGGGAGTTTTGTATTCTAGCAGTCCTGTTTCCATTTTGTTACACTCTAGCCAGGAGTGAATGTATTAGACGACATATGAGGATTTTGTTCAATCTGAAATCCCCATTGCTCTCCACTTCCCCCACGTTTTTTTCCTACTTAAGCATTTTTATGATGACATAGAAGAAAGTTATTGTCAGTTAATGTTGGTTGGTTCCTATCATTCAAGATGTTCATATCTACTTTATAACATCCACTATATGAACCCTTCTACGAGATAGATGTGGTAGGTGGTGGTGACCAAGTTTAGTCATGTTCTCAAGATAAAGTCCTAGTTAAAAATAAATCCTTTTTGTTTTTTTTTTTTTTTAAAGGAAGAAGCAATATCTCAAATCAATAACCAATTTTCTCTCTTAAGATACAAGAAAAAGAAGAGCAGACTGACCATAAGTAAAGCCAACGAAAGAGAATGATAGAGATTAGAAATTAATTAGATAGAAATGAAAAATAAATAAATAAATAAAATCAACAAAACCAAAAGTTGGCTTTTAAAAGATCAACAAAACTAACAACTTTTAGGTAGACTGACCAAGAAAAATGGGAGAAGACTCAAATTACTGAAATCAGCATGAGTGACGCTGGCATCACTATTGATTGGCTTTAGAAATATACTACTGACCTATGGAAATAAAAGGGCCATAAAGGAATAACAAACAATCATATGGCAATGTTAGGTGACTTAGATTAAATGGACAAATTTTTAGACAACACAAACTACAGAAACATCTCAAGAATGTGACTAGATCTATAACAAGTAAGGAGATTGGACTAGTAATTAAAGGCATTGTAACCACTAAGACAAGAAGCACTCGTGGTACAGTAAACTTGAGCCTGTTAACCAAAAGGTCAGTAGTTCAAATCCACCAGCCCCACCATAGGAGAAAGATGAGGCAGTCTGCTTCCACAAAGATCTCCCACCTTGGAAATCCTATGGGGTACTTCACCCTGTGTTGTCAGTATGAGGTGGAACTGACCCAACAGCAATGGGTTTGGTTTCTGACAGCCACAAAAACAAGCCCAGGCTCAGAAGTCTTCAATGGTGAGTTCTACCAAACATTCTTCCAGAAAAAATTGAAGTAGGAATACTTCCAAATTCATTCTATGAGGCCAGTATTACTCTGATACCCAAACCAGACAAGAATAGACCAGTATTTCATATAAAATAGATGCAAAACTCCTCCACAAATTACTAACAAACTGAATCCAGTAACATGTAATAAGGACTATACGCTATGACCAAAAGGGATTTACCCCAGGGATGCCAGGGCAGTTTAACATAGAAAATCAATTAACCACAGTATCGGTAATGTCAAAACCCAAACCCACATGATCATTTCAGCAGATGTTAAAAAACATTTGACAGACAAACAAAGCATACCCCTCATCATGATAAAAACATGCAACAAACTAAAAATAGAAAGGAACTTCCTCATAATGTTAAAAGGCACCTATGACTGTGAGGTCGCTTTGAACCTCAAGGTTGGTGGTTCAAACCCAGCAGCCGCTCCTCGGAAACCCTATACAGGGTTGCTATGAGTCGGAGCTGACTCAATGGCACTTAACAACAACAATATCCTACTTAAAGGTGAAAGACAGGATGCTTTCCCCCTAAAAACAGGAACAAGACCAGAATGTCTTCTATGGCTGTTTCTGCGTGGATCCAACATTGTTTTAGCCAGAGGGACTAGACGGTGAAGTCATCCAGTTTGGAAGAAAAGAAATGAAACACTTTATCTGCAGATGACATCAACTTCTATATAGGAAATCCTAAGAAATCCACCAAAAAATCTATTAGAAGTAACAAGTTCAGCATGGTTGCAGGATTAAAGACCAATATAAAATATCAATTGAATGATCCAAAAATGAAATTAAGAAAACAATTCAATTTACAATAGCATAAAAAAGAATAAAATAGGAAAACAAACAATTTTAGGATTGCTAAATCTTACACTTGTACTCTGACCAGTTCATACAAAACTTGTTAAGAATATTTAAGAAGAGTGAAATAAATGGAAAAACATCCTACCTGCATGGATCATACTGTTAGATTGGCAATATGCCTCAAATTGATTCACAGATCCAAAAGAATTTCTTACGAAATCTCAGCTGATTTCTCTGCAGAAATAGTCAAGCTGATCCTAAAATTCATCTGACAATCCAGGGCACCCCAATTAGCCAACACAATCTTGAGAGGAAAGGAGGACTCCAGATTTCAAATTTTGCCACAAAGGCACAGTAATCAATATAGTTTGGTTCTGGTGCAAGGATATATTTGTTGTTGGTAGGTGCTATCAAGTCGGTTCTGACTCATAGCAGTCCTGTACAGGGTTTGCAAGGAGTGGCTGGTGGGTTTGAACCGCCAACCTGTGGTTCGAAGTCTTGTAGCAAGACCTTAAACTAGGTCCTTTATATTCTAACTACAAAGGTTCAAAAAAGTTGTTTATGGAGGAAAAATAGGTGAAAATTAAAACATATCCTTGAGAGCCAAAGTCTGACTTTGAATATATACTGCCTGAATTTAGAAATCATCTCAAGAAGAGAATTGATGGGCAACACTGTGCAGACCCTCTACAACAAAGACACAGGAGACCAAATGAAACAGACACAGAGGGTAATCCTGGAACCTGAGCTTCAGAGGAAAGGCTAGAGAAGTGGATTGAAACCTACTAGGAGGAGAAGCTGAGCAGGGCTGGAGAAAGGAGGACATGCAGTGCAGCCGTCTTGAATTTTTGAGAGCAACTTTGGAGAGAAAGACAGACGGTGGCCTGATGGCACAGATTCACACAGGTGTGGAATTCCTTCTTGCTCCCCACACTTCCCTGGATAACAGAGGTGATACCAGCCCCCACCCCAATCTTGCCCCAGCATAGACCCTGCTGTCCAGGAGTTCTTATCCATGTGGTTTGAGCCAGTGTGAGGTGGGTGCCCGCTGTGCCACCTTGGCGCCTGGGTTCAGGGGGGCTCTGCTCCAGTTCTACAGAACCCACAGAGCCTGCAGGCCAGAATGAGATGAGAAGGAACCTTCATAGACAGCCACCCTGCCCCAGCTGTCCTCTGGTTCTGACAGAACTGAAATTATCCACCTGAAGGGCCTCCATGAACTACTTCCGAGTTGGGTGCCCTGAACACAGACAACACCTAGGTCTATAGGAACCCATCTAGGGCTGGGGACTCAGCCAGCACACCCCTCCTTCCCCCACTTGGTGAGCTCCTTGGTCGGCAGGAGCCCCGCAGAGTTTGCGCCTCTTTGAGTCCAACAAATACGCTGGTTTTGTTTATGTTTCCTTTGTTTTTGTTTATTCTGTCTTCATCTTTCTCTCTTTCCCTTTCCTTGATTTTTATCCTTCTATTTCTGCTTTTGTTTTTGTCTTTTTTTTCCTCTTGATTTTCCTTTACAACTCTCTAGTCTCTTTTCTGGAGTCCTGGTGTGGCACTGTGGGTTAATGCGCCAGACTGCAAAGCCGTTTGAATGGTGGAAACCCTATACAGGGTTGCTCTAGGTCGGAACCAACTCAATGGCACTTAACAAGAAGTCTTTTTTCTTCCCTTTCTTTGCTTTTTTGGTGTGTGTTTTGTTTTTTCTCTTCCTTTTATTTTCTCTTCTACAACTCCTATCCCTCTTTTTAGTTATTATATTCTTTTTTTCTTCCCATTTTTGTCTATTTTTCCTCCTTTACTACATTCTGTTTTCTCTATTGTTTGCCTGTTTCTTCTGTTTTGTTTTACTGTATATGTTTTCTCCCTTTCACCCCATCCAATGGGAGACAATCATACTCATACAGCTCAGACCCTTTGCAGCTCCACCCACCTGGACAAGAGCCAATACCAGCTCTGATACCACCTGATCAACAATGGAAATCAGCCAACACCAGCCAAACCCACCCTAAACTTAGCTGCATAACCAACGAATGGAAGACGATGCACACATTCCCATTCTTCACTCACACCCACCAAGAGACAGTTGGTGAGAGCCTAAGAACAAAGCAACATATAACCATCAATTAAAGACAAATACAATGGCACCACAATGTCTAAGAGACAACAGAAGATTTTAGTTCACAAGAAGAAACAAGGGACAGTGGCTGAAACAAATGACCAAGATATAGAATCACCAAATGTTTCTGAGGAAGAAAAGGTAATGGAACTACCTGAGAAAGAATTCAAGAAAATGATATTTAGGTACCTTCAGTGGATTTGCAGAAAGACCAAGGAAAGCAAGGAGAACACAGAAAAAAAAAAAAATTTTTTTTAAGTATTTAGACAAACACTACAAAAACTTATCCAGAGAAGCAGCAACACCAGAGATGGAGGCAGAGATGGGGACATGGAGAGAGGGAGCAGCTGAGGACTCTAGATTCATGGAAAGAGAGGGACTGGGTGCTGGTGGCCAGGAGGCAGGCTTGCAGAATGTGCCCTTTGGTGCTGTAGATTATTATATATGCCTAAGTGTTTCAAAAAAAAAAAAAAAAAAGAGCAAAAATGAATAGAGAGAAAAACTGTTAACTGATGGTAAACAGAGGGGATTATTATCATTGTAATGAAACAAAATATATGATTTGTTGAATATAAAACTGGTGATCTGCCCCGTAAACTTTCACTCAATTCACAATAAAAACAAACAAACAAACAACAACAAAAAAAAAACTACAAGAACAAACAGACAAAATAAATGTAAAATTTGAAACAATACAAAACCTGCAAATAGAAATCCAGAAGATTAATACTAAGATATCAGAAATGGACAATACATTGAAAGGGCAAAGAAATAGATTTGAATCAATGGAAGCCAAATTAATGACAGGAAAGATAAATTTCTCAATATTAGTAAGTTAGAAGAACAACCTGAAAAAAGAATGAAAAAATCCAAACAAAGTCTGAGATATATGGTGGGACACCACAGAGTTCTGGTGTGGTGCTGTGGGCTAATGCGTCAGACTGCAAAGTTGTCTGAATTGCAATGTCAGTGGTGCAGTCTCATTAGCTGCTCCTCAGAAACTCTATACAGGGTTGCTATGGGTTGGAATCCACTCAATAGCACTTAACAACAACAATGAAGAGGAATAACTTATGGGTGATCAGAATTCCAGAACAGGAAGAAAAAAGTAAAAAGCACAGAGAAAATTATTGATGAGTTACTGAAAGAAAACTTCCCTAACATCATGAAAGACAAGAAGATAAGCATATAAGAAGTTGAACAAATCCCAAACAGGATAGATTCCAAAGGCAAACCACCAAGACATATCATAATCAAACTTTCCAAAACCAAAGACAAGGAAAGAATCCTCAAAGCAGCTTTGGAAAAACAAGAAGTTATGTACAATGGAGAACCAGTAAGGCTAAGCTGTGATTTCTCAGCAGAAACCATGTGGGCAAGAAGGCGATGAGATGATATAAATTCTAAAAGGAAAAAATTGCCAACCAAGAATCATATACCCAACAAATTAACCCTCAAATATGACAATGAAATTAGAACATTTTCAGATAAGCAGAAAATTAAAGGAATTGTAATAACCAGACCAACTTTACAAAAAATACTTAAGAGTGTTCTTTGGATTGAGAACCAACAACAGCAGACAAAAACCTGAGATTACCATACATGACAACACCACCACAAGTTAATCCAGATAGAGAAGTATTCAAAGTAAAATTAACCTACAAGACTGAAAATATGGAAGCAGAGATATAAATTTATAAAACTACAGAGCAAAAAGAGGGAATAGTGTAGATGCAGAACTTCCAAGTGGTAAGAAAATCGAGTTGATTTTCAACTGTTTTAAACTGGGGTGGGGAAAGGGGATTAAGAAATTACTGAGTAACCGCAGAGAAAATAAATACACCTGCACATCAGAATAAAAAAAGAGTAAAATCAGAAAGATTTAGTAAACATTAAGACAACAGAAATGAAGAAAGTCTACAAGCAAAATAACTTTGCACAGAAATTTATGTGGCACACAGAAACTAGTAATACCACACACATACAAAGAAAACCACACAGCAAAATGACAGCAATCAAAATGACAGCAATCAATTCATGCCTATAAATAATTACACTGACCGTAACTATCAGTCAAGAGACAGAGTAGCAGAATGAATACAAACTTTGGTACATACACCCAATGGAATACTATACAACACTGAAGAATAATGATGATTCTACACCTGGTAACATGGATGAACCTGGAGGACATTATGCTGAGTGAAACAGAGAATCCCAAAATGACAAATATTGTATGAGATCACTCTTGTAAAAAGTTAAGAAAAGGTTTTCTTGATAAAATAAACATTGTATGATGGCTATGGTTAAGTGTCATCGAGTCGGTTCTGACTTATAGCAATCCTGTACAGGGTTTCCAAGGAACAGTTGGTGAGTTTAAACCACCGACCTTGCAGTTCAAACTGACTTTTTGGTCCAGTGCTTATCCTATAGCACCACACCAGGGAGGGGAAATTATTCATGGTCTAGAGTGTAGACACATGTTCGCATGTGTGACAGAGCAGGCAATATACAACAAGAGGAAGTTGTATATTATAGGCAGAGGAACGAGGAAGGTAGCAGAAGACATGGAAGAATGTAAGAGTTAAAATGAATAGAGGTAAATGCTATTACTGGTGATACATGGAGGGGATTGCAATCATTGTAGTGAAGCAAAGTATTCTGAACAAAAATTGTTAACTGATGTTACATGGACTGGATCGCAAATGTTGTTAACGACGAAATGCATGATTTGTTGCATATGGGATTGATGAGCTGTTCTGTAAACCTCAATTCACAATAAAAAGTTCTTGTTTTTCCAACCACATTCAATAGACTCCTGTTAACCTGGACTGAAACCTGGTTGGCCAGCAGTATGACGAGACCTGGGGACTCCTGGGCCCAGGAGCAGGGACATGGCCCCAGAGGACCAGAGTGGAGTGTGAAGCATCCAGCTGATATGAAGTGAGAGGAGATGCACAAGAACACCCACACTTGCAGATAGTACCCATTTGACCTGGCTTCAATGGCTGGATGGTCAGAACACGACTAGAGGAAGAAAGAAGAGGAACAAAAGAGTAATCCACTCATTCCCACCCCCTCGATACACAGAGTAGACAGGGATGGGCAACTTGGACATTGGCTACCCAAAATGGGGAGGATGCAAAGACAACAAGTGACTGGCTACAAGCTTTCAAGAGGGAGCCTAGACAATGTCTTGCATATGGGGTCCCCAGCCGGTCTCCTCCCCCTGCCTACTTTGGATGGCAGCTGCTTATGCTGGACGTGTGGCCAGAGACAGGTAAGGATCATGTGGAACCTCGGCAACCTAAGACAGAGCCATTGCCATGCTGCAATGAGTTTCGATGACAGGTAAGACTGAGGAATTCGCACTGACCGCCTAAGACAGGCAGCGTCCCTTAAACAAATAATAAATAAGGGGGAATCTGATGCAGACCATGCAGACCCAGTCAGGAGTTCATGTCCCTATGGGCCCAAGCGTTGCAGACCGTCCAAACCATAGGCTCTGAGGATCAGACTTTAGCCACCTAGCAGACATAGCAAACTGTCCCTCATCTGATTATTCAGTTATGCTTGTTAGTAATCGCATACATGAGCCCTGAATATCCACAGATAAATGTAAAAACCTTCCCTAAAAGCCGAGACTGTAAATTCCAAAAAGGCAAAGTTTTTCCCACACACCCCCCCCCCAAAAAAAAAAGCTAAAGAGGATAGAGAGAAACACTGTTAACTGATGATGTATGGAGGGGATTATAATCAATGTAATGAAACAAGTCATATGAATGGTTGAATGTGAAACTGATGATGTGCCCTGTAAACTTTCACTCAATCCACAATAAAAACCTTAAAAAAAAAAAAGAGGGAACCTAGATCCAGAGGGTACAGAGGAAGGTAGAATCTCCACTGAGTAGTATCCAATCTGTCTGGGTGGGGCTGATGAAAGGAGATGGGGATAGGTCTCTTGTGATACAATAGTGAATAATTGTTGTCAGGACTAACTGTGAGGGTTGGAAATATAAAGGTAGACGTTTTGTAGCAAAAGGAGGGGAGTGATTGACTTTGCAGTGCAGGAGCAGAGGTCCCTGGGACCATCAAGGGAGAAGAGCAGAGAATAGGACCCTACCCAGAGAAGCAGTGATGCCAGAGATGGAGGCAGCGATGATGATGTGGAGAGATAGAGCTGCTGGGGACTTTAGACCCAGAGAGGGAGAGGAGCTATGTGCCGAGGACGGGGGTTGGGGGTGGGCAGACTTGCAAGGGTATTCCCTTTGGTTGGTTGATGATGTATGGAGAGGATTGTAACCATGGCAATGAAACTATATACAATAGGATAAATGTAAAGCTAATGTTCTCCCATGTAAACTATCAAATAATTCACAATAAAACACTACAATTTGATGAACTTGACATATGCTTGTGGATGCAGTCCGACAAAAGAGCAAACAAATCTTTATAGTGAGGATCATTCCCACCCCCTTGGTACACAGGTCAACAAGGATGGGTAACTTAAACTTTGGCTACCCCAAATGGGGGGGACTACAAAAGACAAGAAGTGACTGGCTTACAAGCTTTCAATAGGGAACCTAGTTCCAGAGGGTATGCGGAAAGGTAGAATCTCCACTGAGTTGTTTCCAACCTGTCTGGATGGGACTAATAAGAGGTGATGGGGAATCAGGACTGAGTGTGACGGTTGGAAATGTAAAGGTAGACATTTTGTAGCAAGGAAGGGAGTGATTAACTTTGTAGTCTAGGAGCGGAGGTCCCTGGGACCATCAAGGGAGAAGAGTGGAGAGCGGGACCCTACCCAGAGAAGCAGTGACACCAGAGATGGAGGCAGAGATGATGACGTAGAGAGATGGAGCGGCTGGGGACTATAGATAGACCCAGAGAGGGAGAGGGGCTGTGTGTTGGTGGCCAGGGGGCAGAGCGTGCGGGTTATACCCTTTGGTTGTTTGATGATGCATGCAGGGGATTGTAATCATTGCAATGAAATGAGATACAATAGGATGAATGTGAAATAATGTTCTCCCATGTAAACTGTCACATAATTCACAATAAAAAATTTTTTTTTAAAAAAAACTTGTTTTTGAAGAACGGATTTGATGTACAGAACACTGATTACGGAAGACCAGAAGAATTGTGAGATGACGTCAAGGACAACATATATGAAAAAAATCAGAAGGTGATTTGAAAGGTAAGAAAATTCCAAGATGGATGTCAAAAGAAACTCTGAAACCTGCTCTTGAGTGCAGAATAGCTAAAGCACATGGAAGAAATGATCAAGTAGAAGAGCTGAACTGAAGATTTCAAAGAGCAGCTTGAGAAGACAAGGTAAAGTATCATAATGAAATGTGCAAAGACTTGGAGATAGAAAAACAAAAAAGAAGAACACACAACATTTCTCAAGTTGAAAGAACTAAAGAAAAAAAAATAGAGCCTCAAGTTGCAATAATGAAGTATTCTATGGGCGAAATATTGAATGACCAAAAAAAAGCATCAAAAGAAGATAGAAGGAATACAGAGTCATTGTCCAAAATGAATTGGTCAGCATTCATCCATTTCAGGATGTAGATATGATCAAACACCAATGGTATTGAAAGAAATCCAAGCTGTACTAAAGACATTGACCAAAAAAAATCAAGTTTGCAGATATTGATAGAATATCTTTTGAGATGCTTCAACAAGTGGATGCAACGTTGGAAGTTCTAACTCATCTATGGCAAGAAATTTGGAAGACCTGGCCAACAAACAAGAAGAGAATCATACTCCAAACCAAGGTGATCCAACGATATGTGGAAATTATTGAACAATATCATTAATACCAGAGTCCTGGTGTGGCAAAGTGTGTTTAATGCTCTGGACTGCACAGTCGGTTTGAACCACAAGGTCGATGGTTCAAGCTCACCAGCTTCTCCTTGGAAACCCTATACACGACCACAATGGGACGGAACCGACTCGACGGCACTTACAACAACAACATTAATACTACATGTAAGATGTTCTTCTCTAGGGACTGGTCCCACCTGATAACATGTCCAAAGTATGAGAGACAAAGTCTCATCATCCTGGCTTCTGAGGAACATTCTGGCTGTACTTCCAACCCAGACTGGTTTGTTCTTCTGGCAGTCCATGATACTTTCAGTCTTCTCCAACACCATAACTCAAGCATTGATGCTTCTCTGGTCTTCCTTTTTCACTGTCCAACTTTCACATGCGTATGAGGTTATTGAAAATACCATGGCTTCGGTCAAGCACACCTTAGCCCTCAAATTGATATCTTTGCTCTTGAGCACTTTAAAGAGGTCTTGTGCAGCAGAGTTGCCCAATATAATATGTGGTTTGATTTCTTAACTGCTGCTTCTATAAGCGTTGGTTGTAGATCCAAGTAAAATGAAATTTTTGACAACTCCGATCTTTTCTCCATTGATCATGATGTTATTTACTGGTCCAGTTATGAGGATCTCTGTTTTCTTTACATTGAGGTACAATCCACACTGAAGGTGTGATCTTTGATCTTCATCATTAAGTATTTTAAGTTCTTTTCACTTTCGGCAAGCAAGGTTGTACCATCTGCATATCTTCCTCCAATTCTGATGCCACACTCTTCTTCACATAATCCAGCTTCTTGGACTATTTGCTCAGCATGCAGATTGAATAAGTATGGTAAAAGAATACCACCCTGGCACACACCACTCCTATTTTAAAACCATTCAGTATCTCCCTTTTTCTGTTCTAACAACTGTGTCTTGGTCTATGTACAGGTTCCTGGTGAGCACAAGTAAGTATTCTGGAATACTCATTATTTACAATGTTATCCATAGCTTGTCATGAGCCACACAATTGAAAACCTTTGCACATTTAATAGAGCACAAGTAAACATCTTTTGGTATTCTATGTTTTCAGCCAAGATCCATCTGATGCCACCTATGATATCCCGAGTTCCACATTCTCTTCTGAATCCAGCTTGAGTTTCTGACAGCTCCCTGTTGATACACTGTCGCAGCTGTTTTTTGAATTATCTTCAACAAAATTGTACTTGCATGTGATCTTAATGATGTTGTTCAAAGATTTCTGCATTCCTTTGGGTCCCCTCTCTCTGGAATGGGTACAAAGGAAACAAGTGTCAGCCATGCCTCCTAGCATGGTGAATGAGAGGATCCCAAGTGACCAGAAAGTGACCAGTAAGCCTACAGTCTCTTATTGGAAGCAGTGGATTAGTAACATCCAATACTACTCAAGAGAAAATATACGTTTAGTAGATGTTAGGGCTGGGATTTGAACCACCCAAGTCTGATTGACTTCAAAGTTCAGGTTCTTAACCATTTTTCCATAAATGTAAACATGCTTTTTAAAACTTAGGGGTGCAGTTCTAAGTTATAAACTATAGACTTAAATGGGTACCTTTTATTTCATACAACGTATACCTAAATCAAGTTGATTTAAAATACAAAAGTGACTTAAGAGCTTTCACTCTGTGTACATCAATAACCAGTTGTTGGCAAGAGAAATATAAACTTCAAAGGCTAGCAGCTGACTAAAGTTAGACTTCAGGAAAGTTTCATGTGACACTTCCCAAACACTCCAGTCTGCGTTAGAAATAAAAAGTCTTACTGGCACATTCAAAATAAAACAAAGAAAAACTTGTGGCTAGAATAAAGTTTTCAGTTTTACTACAGGAATCTGGAGTCCTGGTATGGTGCTGTGGGTTAATGTGCCGGACTGCAAAGTCAGTTTGAACCAAAAAGTAGGCGGTTCAAGCTCACCGGCCACTCCTTGGAAACCATATACAGGGTCGCTGTGGGTTGGAACGGACTCAGTGGTACTTAACAACCACCACCAGAGGAATCTAAAGGTACCATGTTCTAAGTGCTGAGACGCTCGAAGTCAGAGTTCCACCATCTGAAAACTCATGATTTCTCAACCTCAACACTACTGCCCCTACTGACCAGATACTTCTCAGTAGAGGGTAGAAGCACTGTCCTGTTTGTTGTAGGCTGTTCAACATCTCTGGCTTCCACCCACCAGAAGCAAGTAGCACCCCCTCTCTTCGTTGTGACCACCAAAAATGTCACAAGTAATATTGCGACAGATGCCAGATTTGTCACAACTAATGATGTTGCCAGATGCCACCTGGAGGGGCTAAATCACCACTGGTTGAGAACTACTGCTTTAAGTCAACAATTACCATATCGCCTGGGCAGCACAGCTTCCTCTCGGGCTACAATAATACCAAAGTTATAAAGTGGGCTCATCCAGGGCACCACACCTTGGTCACTTTCTGGCTGTCTGGCTTACTCTCACTCACCATTCTAGGAGGGATAGTTGATGCTTACTTCCCTTGGCAAGAAGCTTCCGTCACACGGATACTTTCCTCCTCTCTGGGCACCTGGTGGTGCAGTTGTAATCTCCTTTCTTGTTGGCACCTGGAAGTCTTCAACTCCAGGGTCAGTGGCCGGCATTTCTGATGTCCTCTTGTACCCTCCCTCACCTGACATGTGCTCTGTGATTTCTGAGTGGTCTTCTCCTCCAAGATGTAAAGCGGTTGGTGGGCAATGTCAGTGTTCCTTCGCTAGCAGAGGCCCCCTCCCTCTCCTTTAGAATGTCAAAGGAAGGGGCATCCTCCAGCCACTTAGGATGGGTGGGATGGGGGCAGGTCTCAGAGAAATGATTGGGATGACAAGGTTGGGAGGAGAAATCTCCTAACCTTTTTCTGGGAAGTTGATGGGTACTACCCCTCTTTTGCTCTTTTGAGAGAATTCTAGAAACTAACTTGCTCTGCCCTGAGTTTGTTTTATTGTCGGGAACTCTTTCCACCATGATGCATGGGTTCATCTCTTTGAGTAGTCCCTGTTAGAAGCAGTCTTCATCCTCTTGTCTTATGACCACCCGGGGGTGGGTTGGGGTGGGGGGGACAAGGGACAAAAGAGAAACAAATGAGAGGGACTTTTCTGGGTAGACTTTTCACTCATTCAGGTCCAAGCTCAAAATGGAAGGTGGAGTGGGGGTGGAAACTGTTCATTTAAAATGTTTTCATAGTTCTGAGTAGTCCAGCCATATTTTTCATGACCAAAATGCAAGTGATATATTTTTATGTTACTAAATGAGCAAAGTGACTTCAGATTGTAATGTGCAGTGAAATAAATAATATACACATACTTGAAATATTTTTCCTCTAATTCTAACTTTTCCAGAACGTTTCCCCTCATTAGTCTCAAATTTCTGGAATGTGTACATCTGTCTGTCCCACCCATCTCTGGGCTTTACGGCAGGAATTTCAGACACAATCAGCTAAGGTCACCACTTGGTCAGTGGAAACTTTTAAAAATGGTGGTGACATCCCTCTCTGATGCCTCCAGCCTGCAGTTTCTGGCTCCCAGCCTATTTTTATTTTTTCTACAAAAGATTGCCCTGGGGTAATTGTACAAAGGTCAGTGCATGTCTGGCCAGGCCTGGCAGGACTGGAGTGTGGGTCTGAACAGCAAAAGGTGAGAGGTTCTCACTTACAAGCAGATGCAGCTGGAAGAAGCAACCACGCATGTACGGGGAATATCGCATTGTACACCGGCCTAGGGTGTTCTCCAAGTCAGGGTCTTAGGGAAGAGAAGGCTGCAAAGACTCCAGATTAGAAACAATGAAGATGCCATGCACTGTCTGGATGGACTCCCACTCTGAATAACCCACTAGGCCAGGACACTTTGGGGGACAATTAGGGAAATGTACATGTGGCCTGGATATTAGATAAGATGAAAATCTATTGACATGAGGAGGCATAGATCATTTGCCTAGAAAAGCAGCTTACAAACACTATGTGTAGGGTGATCTTGTTTTGTTAAATACCAGGGAACTTCAATTTTTTTTTTTTTTTTTATTTCCTTTTTTTTTTTTTTGGGGGGGGGGGCGTACTTTTTATTTTGAACTGTGTGAAGATTTACAGAGCAGATCATGTTTTACATCCAACAAATCACACACTTTGTTTCATCTCAGTGAGTGCAGTCCCCTCCATGGAACCTCACTTGTCCCACTTCCTTCCTGTGGTTGTTTCCATTCCTCCTTCTTTCCCTGCCTTTCTGATTTTGTCCTTGGATAAATGCTGCCCTTTGATGTCCAATGCCTGACCATTGCCTGGTGAGCATGCCTTACTAGTGTTGTTGTCCCCCTAACATGCCTGTCTCTCACTTGGCTGAAAATTGGGCATGAGGGTGAGTTCTGTTCCAGACCTGAAGGGTGGTGAAGAGCCACAGTCCCGGGTTCCTCCAGTCTCTTTCTGAGCAGTAAACCCAGTCTTTTTTATAATTCTGATTTCTGTTCCATATTTTATCCCACACTATCTGAGACCTTCTAATGCGATCCTTTCAGAGCAGTTGGCAATGGTAGCTGGGCACCATCTAGTTCTTCTGGTCTCAGAGTCAGAACATCAGACTGATGGTCACATGGTCCATTAATTCACGGAATTAATTGATTCCAAACATCCCCAATTTTCATCACTCTTCTTTCTTTCACACATGGAGGGACCAATACTCACACCTTAGATGGCTGCTCATAAGCTTTTAAGATCCCTGTCACTACTGTAGGCTACTGTAGAGCATTGTCTTTGTGGATGATGTCAGGCCAATTGCCCAAGATGTCCCCTGAGACCATGATCCTGGGATCCCAGGCCCAGCAATTTGTTGCCTCAGGTGTTTGGTAATGCCCAAGGAATTTTCATCATTTTGTCCCCTGTGTGTTCTGCCACATTTACATGTGTGTTTGCAGCAAAGGTAAATACCCATGTACTGGCACCCTCTGTCAAAGTTTTATATATTTGTGGGTATACACCCAAGCCCTAGTAATCATCAAAGAATGTTCCTTTTAACATGAAAACCCTGACTTTTTACAATAATGTCTCAAACTACATTTGTCCTTTTGTGGTTGACTAATTTTACTCAGATGTCCTGGTGTGGTACTGTAGGGTAAGCACTGGATTACCAACTGCAAAGCCGGTGGTTAAAACCCACCAACCAACCCCTGGAAACCCTGTACAAGGACAATATAAATCAGAACTGACTGGACAGCACTTAACAATGTCACTCAGCATAATGTCCTCCAGGCTCATCCATGTTATGAGGTGTTCTGCAGATTCGTTATTCTTCAACATTGTGTAGTATTTCATTGTGTGACTGTACCAAAGTTTGTGTATCCATTCTTCCACTGATAGGCATTTAGGCTGTCTCCATCTTTTTGTTATTGTGACTAGTGCTCTGATGAACATGGGCATGCATATATCTACTCATGTTGTGGCTCTTATTCCTTAGGGATATATATCAAGTAAAGTGATTGCTGGGTCATATGGTATTACTATTTCTAACTTTTCTTTTTCAATATCAATAAAAACACTTAATAAGAACTTGCTAAAGGGTGGCAAAAATACTGTTTGTTGGAAACACTATAAAGGGAAAGTGTATACGATATGAACGATAGACTTCATGACCCTTAAGCCTTAAGGCAGTGTGTCCTGTCTTAATTAACAGAGCTGTACAATTTAAAACTTAATTTTGTTCTTGACAATGAAGGCTCTTAGTTATGATGAATCACATTATTCTTTTTATATAAAGAATCTTGGGTGATGTGTTGACTCTTCAACTCGATACTGATGAATAAAGTCCGGCCTATGTTTTCTGATACTGAAGATATCCGACTTAATCCTTATTCTTTACCTTGTTTATATGATGTGAAAGTTATATGAACTACTCAATAGTTACTTTAATGGAAAATTAATGATCTAATTTGCTAGTGAAATCTAATATTGCTGAATATTTATTGTTTCCAAACTTCAGTTATTTTCTGAGGATAAATTAAAAGACAGATAATTTCTGGGTTGTGTTGTTGATAAGTGCCTTTGGATTGGTCCAACTCACAACAACCGTATCTATGTATAACAGCATGAAACCCTGCCTGGTCCTGCACCATCCTCTCACTTGTGACCTTTGAACTCATTTTTGCTGTCTGCTCTCTGGCTGGGAGTCTTCCTCTTTTCTGCTGAGTCACCAATTTACCCAGCATGCTGTCCTCCAGTGACTGGTGCCTCCTGATGGCATGTCTAAGATAAATGAGACTCGGTCTCTCCATCCTCACTTCTAAGGATTCATCTGGTTGTACATCTGTCAAGACTGATTTGTTTGTTCTGGCAATCCATGGTATTTTCAATAGTCCTCCCCAACAACGTAATTCAAATGCATCATTTCTTCTGAGGTCTTCCTTATTCATTGTCCAACTTTCAATTGTATATGAGGTAACTGAAAAGAACATGATTTGGGTTAGGCACACTTTATTCCTCAAAATGACATCTTTGCTCTGGGACACTTTAAAGATGTCTTTTGCAGCAGTTTTACCTAATGCAATATGTCCTTTGATTTCTTGACTGCAGCTTCAATAAAAATTGACTGTAGATCTGAGCAAAATGAAATCTTTGACAACTTTTTTCTTTCTGCATTTATTAAGATCTTGTTTATTGGTCCAGTTGTGGGATTTTTGTTTGCTTTATGTTAAGGTGCAACCCATTGGAAGGCTGTGGTCTTTGATATCTGTCAATCAATGTTTGAAGTTCTCTTTGCTTCCAGCAAGCAAAATTGTATCATCTACATATCACAGGTTGTTAATGAATCTTTCATTAATCCCAATGCCACACTCTTCCCATATAATCCAGTTTCTCAGTTTATTCGATAATCACTGTACTGCTAACCACAACGTTGACTGTTCAAAACCACCGGCTCCTATGAATACGAACTGACAAGATGACACTTAACAATAACAACAACAACAATATACAGATTGACTAAGTATGGTGAAAGGTTACAACCCTGGTGCACACCTTTCCTGATTTTAAACCACTCATTATCCCTTTGTTCTGTTCTAACAACTGCCTCTTGGTCTATATACAAGGGTCTCATGAGCACAATTAAGTGTTCTAAAATACCCATTTTTTGCAGTGTTACCCATAGTTTGCTGTGATCCACACAGTCAAAGGCATTTGAGTAGTCAATAAAGGACACATAAACATCCTTCTGGTATTCTCTGCTTTCCGCTAAGACCCATGTGATATTCACAAGGATAGCCTTTATTTCATGTCCTCTTCTGAATCCAACTGAAATGTCTAGAAGCGCCCTGTTGACAGCTACAACTGATTTTGAATTATCTTTAGCAAATTTTTGCTTGCCCGTGATATAAGTGGTATTGTTTGATGTACTATTCCGAGCTTTTTGAGGAAGCACCATACTGTTTTTACAGTGGTTACACCATTTTACAGTCCCACCAGGAAACAGGAGGAACCCAGTCTCTCCACACATCACCAGCATTTGTTGTTTTCTGGTTTTATGAACTCTGCTATTAATGCTGAAGTGAGATGATATCTCATTGTTATTTTGAAAAATGCCATGATCTTGTATTTCCATTGCTCCATGAACTTTTTGAAGTCCCTTGTAAGTGTAGATTATATATAGGCAATTCTATACAGGGTTGTTATGAGTCAGAACCAACTACATGGCTCACCGCCATATATATATATACACACACGGGAGTCCTGGTGTGGTGCTTCAACTTAAGCACTGGACCGCAAGGTTGGATTGAACCACAAGGTCAGTGGTTCAAACTCACCAACTGCTCCTCAGAAACCCTATACAGGGTTGCTATGAGTCGGACCCAACTCGACGGCACTTAACAAGAACAATAACAACATACATACATACATACATACATACATACATACATACATACATACACATACGTGTTGTCAAGTGCCACTGAGTCCATTCTGACTCATAACATCTGGGGAGTGGCTTGTGGCTTTGAACTACTGACGTTTCAGTTAGCAGTCCAGTGCTTATCCTACAGTGCTACACCAGGACTCCACATATGCATACATATGTAAATATATATATATTGGAGCTTTAAGATAGGCACTGGACTGTGAACCACAGGATCACCAGACACTCCTTAGGAGAAAGCTGAGGCTTTCTGCCCCCACAAGGATTATAGCCTCAGAAAGCCTATATGGTGATGGTGGTGGTGTACTGTTGAGTCAATTCCAACGCATAATGACCCTATATGGGGTTTCTGAGGCTGTAAATCTTTATGGGAGCAGGAAGCCTCAGCTTTCTCCTGTAGAGCAGCTGGTGGACTCGAACAGGCGACCTGGAAGTTAGCAGCCCAGTGTGTAACCCATTACGCTACCGGGACTCTGCTCTGTCTCTCTCTCTCCCTCCCTCCTTACCTCCCTCTCTTGCTTTCTTTATGGGAGTGTGTTGGCTCCATACAATAAGCACCGGAGTTCAAACCACAAGGTCCAAGGTTCGAGCCTGTCTACTGTTCTGTGGGAGAAAGCTGAGGCTTTCTGCTCTCGAGAAGATGTAAAGTCTCAGAAACCCCATACAGGAACCAAGTTGACGGCCCTTAACAACATGAATATGTGTATTGAGTTCTGGTGTGGCACTGCAGAGCAATGCACTGGGACACAAGGTCTGTTTAAATTGCAAGGTTGGAAATTCAAACCCACTAGCCACTCCTCGGAAACACTATATAGGGTTGTTATGAGTTAGAAGCAACTTCATGGCACTCAACAACAACAATGACCCTATGGGGAGCGCAGTGACCTAATACAATAAGCACACACACACATGTATATACACATATGTGTATATGAACATGCACACAACCATATAAGCACACACACATAAGAGACGTCAAAAAGTTTGTGGGAAATTGGAATTGAAAGAATGGAATTTTTCCAACAACTTTTTAAAACCCCTTGTAGATGCATATTTTAGAGCAAACAGTTAAATGATAATCTTTGAGTGGTAGGAAGGAATACGATGTTATTTTTGCGTTTGAGTACTTGATAACTTTCTACACTACATATGGATTGCTTTTGTGAAAGTGAAAGGCTATTTTTAATCAGACAGGGAGATCAAGTGCACTGGGAGGGGCTTCCCAAATGAGCTCCTTCCAACCCTCACTGCTTTCAAAGGAGGAAAAATTTTTTTAGTTACCACACTGACTTTTTTCCCCCTAACTTTTTATTGTGGAAAATTTCAAAAAAACTCAAGATCAGACAAAGCACCATAATGAAAACCCTTGTACCCAGCATCCAGCCTCTACAACATCAGCTCAAGGCCATTCTTGTCATTGTCTTCCCTCTGTATTTTCTCCCTTCCCATTTCATGTGGAAGCAAATCCCAGATGTCATATAATCTATTCCATTAATATTTCAGTATGTATTTCTTTAAGGACTCTTAAAAATACATAACCAACATACATTATCCCATGTAGAAAATTAATAATAATTCCTTTTAAATCCGTCATCCAATCAGTGCCAAGATTCCAAATTGTTTTGTAAATATATGACATTTTTGATATTTCATTAGATTTGAATCGAGATTTAAAGTCCACAGATTACAATTCATTGATATGTTTCATTCAAACTCCTAATGAGCGTATGAATAGCCTGGTGACTATTCATACAATAAGCACTGGGCTGCAAACCACAAGGTCCACAGTTCAAGTCTGTCAGCTGCTCCACAAGACAAAGATGACTGTCTGCGCCTTCAGAAGACTTAAGTCTCAGAAACCCTATGCGAGCTCGTTATGTGTTGGAATTGAGTTAGTGGCACTTAACAACAACAATGACCCATGGGGAGTGCAGTGGTTTTGCAAGATAAGCACTGGATTGCAAACCACGATCGGCAGTTCAAGTCCACCAGCTGCTCTGCAGGAGAAAGATGAGGCTTTCTGCATCAGTAGACATAAAGCATTAGAAACCCTATGAGTCGGAACTGATCACAACAGTGACCCTATAGGATAGGTAGAATTGCACAGAGTTTGAAGGCTGGGATCTTTGCTGAAGGAATCCTGGTGTGGTACTGTAGGATAAGCACTGGACTGCTAACCTCAGAGTCAGCATTTCAAACCCATCAGTCACTCTTTGGAAACTCTATACAGGGTCACTGAGTCAGAAGTGACTCAAAGGCAATTAACAATGACAACCTTTCCGTTAGCAGCTGAGTGCTTAGGCACTGTGCCACTAGGGCTCTGTGTCTTACCCAGTTGCTGCCAAGTTGCTTCTGACTCACGGCCACCACATGTGTTGCCGAGCAAAACCAGAGTTTCCAGTGTGAGGCCTTTGTTTCAAGGCATCTCTTGATGTGTTAGAACTGCCAAGAGAGCCTTACTGTTCGCACCTCCCAGGAACTGATATATTTTGTTGTTGTTGTTGTTAGGTGCCATCTTGGCAGTTCCAACTCATAGCAACCCTGTATAGTGTTTATAAGGAGTAGCTTGTGGGTTCGAAGCATTAACCTTGCAGTTAGCAGTCCAGTGGTTATCCTACAGTGCCACACCAGGACTCCTGACATATTTTAGTCTCTTTTAATCTACAAGTTCCCTTTTCATTTCTTTTCTCTTCCTTGCAATGTATTCATTGACACATCCAGGTTATTGATCCTGTGGCGTTTCCCAGTCTTAAATTTGTAACTTGCATCCCCTGGAATTGTTTCATGGGTCTCTGACATTGGTAATTACGTCAGAATGCTTGATTATATTCTCTGATTTGTGTGTCCTTCCAGCAGGAGCCACATATTTTCTGGTTGTCTTTTGGTACACAACCCCTGGATCATTACTTCAAGGTGATGCTCCAATTCTAAAACTCGTCTTTCACGTATTAGCTGCAGTATTTCTATAGAGAGAAGCTTCCTTTATCTATCTGATAAGACAGGGGAATACCTGATTCTTTACTTACCAGTTTTCAAAACAGTAAGTTTGTCCCTTTATGGATTTAAGCATATTTGTGTCTCAATCCACTGAAGTTGTCTTACCCTTCTTCATGATGAAATGATTTCATCTTTTGGCCACTGGAAGCCTCTTGGAGAATTTGTGCATGATCCTGATAATCTTGGATTGAAATCCCTTTTCAGAGATGAGATATGATCTAAATAGGCGAAAAGGGTCATGGAAACTGAAGCAGAATGTTATTTCTGAGGTCTTCCTCTTGTGTCCCTTTTGATTCGGACCCCTGATCTTCCCAATGAAGATCTCCTCACCCTGTTCCAGTCTCCCTCTTGAGCCGAATGCTCCAGAGACCTCCACTTCTGTGTGTGCCTAGTTTGAACAGTCATCATTAGAAGGGCCTTAGTGACCAGGAACGTGTAGGTCCAGGTGATGACAGGGTCTAGGCTGACTTGGAAAGTGTTCTTGCCTCCATCCCTCATGTGAGGTTTATTGTTCCAGCACAGGTGGAGTTCTGTAAATATCTCATTTCTCCAAAGTCTCCGAGCTTGGCTGGCCAAGGCCTGTTCTTCAGCTTACAGCTACCTCCAGTGCCTTTGACTCATCTTTCTTTCTTCTCTCCCTTTCTCCCCTCTTGATCCAACTCTGCTAAAGCTCTGGTCTCTTTCTCATCTTCACCCCTCCCCTTTATTCCTACCTCTCTCTCTTCAGCCAGTTTTATTATCTCAACAATCCTCTAATGAGCTCCCTTTAGTAGATAAGGGAACCAAGAAACTTGGCTCTGAATGTAGACCTGGGATTTGAACTCCATAGTCTGATACCATGTCGCTGAGGACAATCACCTGTTCCCTGGCTTCATTCTGCTGAACACCTAACTATATATATTTTTTTTATTTCACAAACAATGTACAAAGACATATACACAAAACTCCAAATAACTTAAGCCCCCCCCTTTTTTTTCAAAACTAAATTAAGTCCCCTCTTTTTTCAGTCCTCAAAATAATTATCAGTACCTACTTAGTGTAAAAGGGTCCTGCAAAAAGTTCATGGGAAAAAGCCATTATCTTTTCATTTTGTTAACCATAAACTTTTTGAAGCCCCCTTGTATATAGTTCCATTTCTTTTTCTATACATATATTGACAAAAAAAGTTATTTTTCGAAAAATGGGACTTTCCTACATGTACTTTTATGCACCTTGCTTTTCTCCTGCATGTACAGATTTATGTGAACAGCTTCTTCTGTTTAGAACAGTTGTCTTCTATGTTCCATTGCTACCATAAATTACATAGCCAGGGTCATACTTATGGTATGGTGCTATAGAATAAGCACTACACTGCTGACCTCAAGGATAGCAGTTCAAACCCACCATCTACTCCTTGGAAGTCCTATACAGAGGAAGACCCCCAGCGAGATGGATTGGCAAAGTGGCAGCATCAATGGGCTCAAGCATGGCAACAATTGTGAGGTTGGCCCAGGACTGGACAGAGTTTCATTCTGTTGTACATAGGGTCGCTTTGAGTTGGTACCGACTAGATGGCACCTAACAACAACAACAACGTGTAGGAACTGACTCGACAGCAGTTAATAACAATAGCATACTTATGGAATTCAGAGTTAGTTCCCATTTTTCATTATTTCAAACAATGCCTCAATTGGCATCCTTACACATTTAGTTGTTTGGTTTTTTTTGTTGTTGATTGAGTGAAAGTTTACAGGGCATATCATCAGTCAACAAATCATACACCTTGATTCATTACAATGATTAT
>NW_006408552.1:616105-626982 GCF_000296735.1 Chrysochloris asiatica | reverse complement strand
CCTGTGGTGTTGTATGATCAACACTGGACTGTGAACCATAAGTCCAGCAGTTCAAACTCACAAGCTGCTCCTCTGAAACACTATACGGGGTCACTATGAGTCAGTCAGAACTGACTTGATGGCACTTAACAACAACTATATATTATGCAAAGGGCTTTAAAAATTTCATGGAAAAATGGAATGAAAAGGTATGGGAATTTTATCACAGGCTTTTTGAAGCTCCCTCATACGAATAGTAACAGTTTTCCTATGTTTTAGAAATATTTCCCCAGTTTAATGTTTGTAGTTTGACTTTGCCATATTTTTAAACTGTTTAATATGTTTTCATTGTTAATGTGATCACACATAAAAGTCTCTTGGTTTATTTGTGTCTTATTTTCATGTCAGTTTAGAAAGGCCTTCTCTATCCCAAAGTGATAAAAAATATTGACTCGTCTTCCTTTTCTGGCTTTAACAACCAGAAATGTATTCCCTCACAGTGTAGGAGGCTAGAGGTCTGCATTCCAGAGCAGCGGCTCTGGAAAAAGGGCCTGTTTCCTTTTAGCATCTGTAGACCCAGAATGCCTTGGAGTGCTTCATAGGCTTTGGCATCAATCTTCCCCTGGATCTGGGAGCTTCACAGCACAGGGACCCCAGGTCCAAGGGATGCACCCCACTCCTGGCTCTACTTTCTTGGTGGTAGGAGGCCCTTCCTTCTCTGCTCAAGTCTCCCTTTAGGGATTTTAATCTCTTGGCATAATAAAATAGAAACATTCCCACACACTCCTGCCACCCTTGATTACCTAATTGTTCAAAAAACAAAAAAAGATTAAATATATAAAATCAGGCATATAGAGGGCACAGCTACAAATACTTCCTAGACATAACCAAAAACCTCACAGGATTGGGTTACTGAGTTTGAGGACTTAGAACCACAGTCTTGTAGCCTAACATAACCCGTAAAGATGATGGTCAATATCCTAGCTTGGTGACTAGTGTCTGAGGTCTTAAAAGAAGCTTGTGATCAGCCACCTAAGACACAATAATCAATCTCTACGTGTGTGGAGCAAAACAGAAAGGAAGCTTAAGAGCAAAGAAGAAACTGGTGTATACAAACCGCAGCCTCACCAACCTGGAACCGGAACATGATGGAGTCTGACTACTACCACTATCAACTGTTCTGATCAGAGATACAATAGATGATCCCAGATAGAAAGGGAAAATATGTAGAACAAAATTCAAGGTCCTAAAATAACCCAGACTTTCTGGACTGGTACACACTAGAGGAACCCCCAAAACTATTGCCTTGGAAAATTCATTAAACTTGGATCTCAAAGCACTCCCAGAAGTCACCCATCTGTCAAAATACACAAATAACATCACCACGAGCACTGTGAGACCAAACGAGACCAAACAGTCAACATTTGCCTTAAACCAGGGCTGGGGAACCTTTTTTCTGCCAAAATTTATAACAACGATTGTGGGCCATACAAAATTATCAACTTAAAAAATAGCCTGCTATATTTGGTCGAGCTCTGGTAGTGTAGAGGTTATGAATCAGGCTGCTATTTTCATGGTCAGCAGCTCAAAACTACCAGCTGTTCCGCAGGAGAAAGATGAGGCTTTCTGCTTCTGTAAAGATTCACAACTTGGAAACCCTGTACAGGGTCACTATGAGTCGGACCAACTCCACAGCACATAACAACAACAACAACAAAATATTTGGTCAAACATTTAATTAATTCACCCTGGACTCCTGGTGTGGTGCTGTAGGCGTACCACTGGACTGTGCACCACAAGGTCAGCAGTTCAAACCCACCAGGTGCTCCTTGGAAACCTTACACAGGGTCATGATGAGTCAGGAGTCAGGACTTGACAGCACTTAACAACAACAGTGTGATGGCTGGAACTGTGGTTACCTTGGCAGGAACACACCCAATGATTTTGAGGGCCCTATGTGGCCCACAGGCCAGACATTCCCCAATCCTGCCCTAGATCAAAGATAAAAAGGCAAGAGGGAACAAAGGAGTTGGGTTAATGGAAACAGAACCACTGAAATAGAAACGAAGAGAATGCTGACACGTGAGAAAAAGGATACTAGGTATGAAATTGTTAATGAGATCTCAATTTGCTATGTAACTTCTCTCCCAAATCACAATGTTGTTGTTGTTAAGTGCCAAGATGATTCTGACTCATAGTGACCCAGTATACGGTTTGCAAGGAGTTCAGTGCTTAGCCTATATAGCCACCATGCTCCCCAAATTACAAAACAATATTTAAGAAAACGTGGTTGAGATTCCTAGTGGGTGCAAGTTTGACTTCAAGGCACCACTGATGAAGTAGTGTTCTTGGTTGAACACTTCCCCAGTGGCAGGAAAAAGGAAACTCACCAACCCTCAGAGCTACTGAGTACTAGATAAGTATGCCAAGCAGGTAGAGTCTGGAGAAGGCCTGAGCACAGAAGAAGCCTACGGGCTCCAAGTCTTGACTACAGTTCCCAAAATAAGAGCTAAGACCCAGAATTCTCAAGAGACTTCCAGAAAGACGGCGAACGAGGCAGACACACTACATGGAACCTCTACAACAAAGAATAAATACACAGACACAGATGAGAATCCTGGAATCCTGACCTTCTGAGGAAAGGTTAGAGAAGTGAATGGAATGCTTGCTAAGAAGCTGAGCAGGGACAGTGAGAGAGGGATGAACCGCGGCCAGATGTGGTGTGACCATTATGAACTATGTGAACAGTTTTGGCATCAGAAGGTGGCCTGGCAGAGCAGAGTCACACAAGAGGCTAGAAAGGTGTGATTTCTTCTTTTTCCTCACTCTCCCCAGTGACCAGAGGTGTGGCCAACTCCCACCCTCATCCAACCCCAGGATAGACCCTGCTCTCCGGGAGCCTGGAGCCTCATGGTTGACAGCCCCAGTGTGAGGCATGGGTGAGCTGTGCCACTTTGGTGACTGGATTCAGGAAGGCCTGACCACATATCCACAGAACCCACAGAGCCACTAGACCAGCATTAGTCTGGCAGAAAACCTCATAACCAGTCACTCTGTGCCCAAGTTGCCGTGGCAAGAAGGCCATGGGGTGTCATATACAAAACTCTGAAAGAAAAAAATACCAAGAATCACGCTCCCAGCAAAGCTGTCCTTCAATATGATGACGAAATTAGGACATTTCCAGATAAACAAAAAATAAAGGAATTTGTAATAACCAGACCAGTTTTGCAAAAAATGCTATAGGGCATTTTTTGGACGGAGCACCAACAACAGTAGATAACAACTTGAGATTACCATACATGACAATACTACCCAGATATATACAGAAATATATGAAGTAAAACAAAGCAATAAGACTGATAATAGGGAGGGAACAAGAGATATCAATGGGTAATGAAATCAACTACAAACAAAACGAGGGAATAGTGTAGATAAAGAACTTCCAAATGGTGAATAAGTCAAATAGATTTCAAGATAAAACAGAGGGGCCTGCTGGCAACAATAGCACAGAATACCAGAAGAAGCAGGTTCAGGGAATGGTCCCCGAACTCTGAACTACATATAAAGGAATATTTAGAAAGTTTAAAGGTTTATTGCTGCTGGATTTGTAGCAGAAGCAAGAAGGGTGGTGTTTTCCGATCTGAGGCGGTTGGGCATCTCGGGCATGATGGAGCAGGTGAAGGAACAGAGGAGCCGTCTGACCGACTCATCCTTGGAGGTAAAGGTGTGGACGTTTTTCTTTCTTTTTTCTGCTCTTGGTCTCTTGCGGTCTGCGTACCTCCACTCTGGTGACTAAGTGAGTGCCTGAGTGACTGGACACCTCCCCGCCCCTGGAGGGTTCAACTACATATGCACAGGGATTGGCTCAGCAAAGACCACAGTGCGCAGAATCCAACAAGGGGGAGGAACCAACAGGAACTGTTGGAATGGTCTACATGAATGGTAGCTAGCCCTGAGCTGTTTCTCACTTGAAGAAACACCTGAAAGGGGTTGTACAGTGGGACAGAGACAAACTGAAAAGGAAAAGAGGCCAAAAATTAAATCATGAGTTACGTCATAAGGAGCAACAGTAACATCTTGAAATTTCTCAGGTGTCCTTGAAGGCAAGAAACCGTGAGAGAGGCATTAAAGCCATACTCATATTTTGCTAAAGGGTTTTGTTGTTTTTGCGCGAGTATAGACTGTAGTATAAAATCTGTTTTTTTTAACTGTTGTCGTTATGGTTTTGGGTCCCCCTTTGACCTTCAGGGGTCTCTTTCTCTCCCTACGTTACCCAAGAAGAGACAGCAATTGTGGTCATATACTCAAGCTACAATCACACCCTACAAAATCCTACCACCCAGGCAAGAGCCAACAGCAACTACAGTTACTCTGAGTAACTTAAAATGATAAGAAAAGTAAAAAGGGAAGCCAATCTCCTGATCACATCAAGATAAAATAGAACATTTTAAACAGGTGGAAAAAAATTAATAAATTATAAGATAATCTTTCACATCAAAACAAAACAAAAAAAGACTAACAGATTCAGTAAACATTAACAGAAATGAAATGAAATGAAAAGCCACAAAGTGAACTCAGTACAAAAAATTATGTGGAACAAAGAAACCAGCTGCTTCACACACACGCACAAACACACAGCAAAATGCAGCAATCAATTCATCCCTATTGATAATTACACCAAATGTAAATGGATTAAATGCACCACCAATCAAGAGACAGAGAGACCAGAATGGGTAAGAAAACAGGATCCTTCAATTCAACAATGTGCCTACAAGAGACACATCAAATAGATGGAGATAGCCTCAATGCCCATCAACAAAGTGGTTAAAAAAACTTTGGTACATACACACAGTGGAACACTACGCAATGTAGTGTTGAATCTGTAATGTACTAATGAATCTGCAAAACACCTCACAACATGGATGAACTGGGAGGACAGTCTGCTGAGTGAAATTAGTCAATCACAAAATGACAAATATTGTATGAGACCATTGTTGTCAAAGTTACAAAGTTAATAAAAGAGACATTCTTTGATGGCTATAGGGTAGGGTGGGGTAGAGGAAATTATTCCTGGGCTAGAGGGTAGACACATGTTAACACGGCTGATGGGGCAGGCATTATACACAAGAGGGAGGTTGGCAGAGGAAAGATGAAGGGAGTAGGAGACACCAACAGGAATGCAAGCGTTAATGTGAATAGAGGTAAATAAATACTGTGAACTGATGGTATAGGCGGGGATTGCAATCATCATAACAAAGCAAAACATATGATTTGTTGGATGTAAAACTGATGATCTGCTCTGTAAACCTTCACTCAAATCAATCATTTTAAATGATTAAATAATGAGTCTTTACCCACCAATTTTTTAAATACTATTTTTTAAATTTTTTAAATACAGTTGCAGAGCACTCGACCTCAAGGTTGGTTTGAACCACAAGGTCAGTGGTTCAAATTTACCAGCCGCTCCTTGGAAACCCTACACAGGATTGTTATGAGTCAGAACCAGCTTGACAGCACTTAACAACCTAGAGTTGGTTCTGACTCTTAGTGACTTTACAGGGTTTGCAGGAGCAGAAAGCCTCATTTTTCTCCTGTGTAGTGGCTGGTGGGCTCGAACCATTGACCTTTTGGCTTGCAGTCGAGTGTTTATCTTACAGTTACCACACTACCACTTTTATCATTTGTTGTTATTAAGTGCAGTCGAGGTGGTTCCGACTTATAGTTACCCTATATAGTGTTTCTGAGGAACAGCTGGTGTGTTTGAACTTCCAACCTTATGGTTCGATATCCAGTGCTGATCCTACAGTTCCACACGATTCCACATGTTGTTGTTGTTGTTAAGTACCGTGGAGTCAGTTCTGAGGTTGTAAATCGTTACTGGAGCAGAACGCCTCATCTTTCTCCTACGGAACCGCTGGTAGCTTCCATGAAGTTAGCAGCCCGATTCCTAACCACCACACTACCAGAGCTCCTTAGATTCCACATACATATGCTAAATTCCCATGTTCAGGTTTCTTTCTGAACTCTTTATTCTGACCAATTGTGCCAGTCTTGTGCCAATCCCTTATGCTGGGGTTTTATAGGATGCAATGATTGTGATCTTTTGGAAGCAGACTGCCATGTCTTTCTATAAATTCGAACTACCAATGTCTTGGTTAGTGTCAGAGTATTTAACCATCTCTTTAATACGCAGAGACTCTTAATTGTTCAGAAAACAATGATTAAGTAACTACTTCTGTTTCTCGCTTATCAATGCAGCCAACATTTACAACAGTACAAATGCTATCTGGCTGTTTTACACACAAGCGATGTATGTGTCGCAGTAATGAGCTCTGGGGGGCAAAGCAAGGGTAATGCTGGCTGTGGTTATACTTTATGTGTCAGTTTGGCTTACTCATGATTCTTGGTGGGTTGGTAGTTACGTAACGATGAAGTTTGGCAGTTACGTTACACCATAGCCTTTTTGCATCACACTAATTTTCAATTAACAATGTCTTTGGAAGCTTATCTTGCTGGTTAAGTGAAAAGTGGGTGTAATCTTTACCCACCACTTAAAATATTCCTTTATCATATGCATGTTAAACTATCTTGGGGTCTGTTCACTCTCTCTGTTCTGATATATTGTGTCATGTTTTAGTATTTGAGAGGACAGATTTTTTTCTGTCTCAGGGTATTCTGCCTTTTCTCATTATTCTAGATGAACTTTCAAATAATTATCATAAATAATCATTTGGGGATTTAGAGGCTGCATTGAATTTATAGTATAGTATGAAATCTTCCTATTTAAAGAACTCTTTGCTTAGTCAGCCTCTACTTTTTTTAAGTCACTCCTAAGTTTAGTTTTATTGATTAGAACTAGGTCCTGTACAATTTATTTAAGTTAATTTTAGTTATTTTCTGTTTTTTGTTGCTGTAATAATTGGGATATTTCCTTCAATTGATTTTCCAACTAGTTAGATAAAAGCTATAGCTTATTTATATTTTGTAAGCAGTCCCTTTTTAAGTTCTCTTTACACTCTCTTCTAGAATTCAAGGCCATGTCTTCATGTACCATGTCTATGTTGATGGTTACACCAGTGTGCATTCACATCTTGTACTCTTGCCCAAACCATCATTTTATCTTTCTATTTCAAATTGCAAAATTTCTCATACCACTGTCAGAATGTTTCATATCTGCATACTAACTCATTAAAAGTAAATCTGGCTTCATCCTGAGCAATAATATCCATGATACAGCCAGTTTGTTGGTTATAATTCTTCTAGTATGAATGAAAATAAACGCATAACTAAGTTTCAAAAAAATGTCCTTCATTCTACTAATCTTCCCTTCTACTAGCCACCAGTTTCTGAAACTCTTACCTGGCAACAGACTTTTCAACCTGAATATTTACCATTGCTTCAAATTCAGCATTCTTCCTTCACTTTCAACGCTTTCTTTACTCTGTCAGGGTAACACCATCTCCCCAGTCACATGGGTTTCTTCATCCCATCGTGATGGTATTTGCCTACACACTGTCCCTTGCCTTCCATTCTCCCACACACTCATCCAATACCCATCCCTGGTGATATCTTCACCTCCCAGTAGGGTTCTTTCCTGAAGACTCTTTCTGAACCAGCTGCATCATGTCTGTCAAGCTTATCAACTTGTGATGATCCCTTACTACCTTGTGCATTTTTGAAATATACTTCCGTTTCTTCCCCATCTCCTACTGTTCTGCAATCGTACTGTGGCCTTGAGGCTTTCCCCCTTCCCATCTGTTCATCCAAATCTTACCTGTCCTTTTGTGCTCACTTCCCAGGAAGTCTTCTTTGAGGATACCAGCCCCTTTCCCTCTCTTATTCCTGCAGTATTGTCTACTGTTGTCTCAGGGGTCTCCTCTCCCTGAGCGAACTGCTTAAGCACAGGTTTCACATCTCAATATGGGGCACACATTAGATGCCCAATAAACTCTTCTTCATTCATTGCCTGGTGGGATTCCCAAAGACTTACCTGGAAGGCCACTCTTCCCTGCCACTTGTCACAGCCACTCACCCCTCCCCGCACAACTCTTAATTCCCACCAACAAAGGGAAAGATGAAAAAAAAAACGTGTTTAAGAGAGGCGGAGAACACTGTAAAATATAAGAAGCCAATTTTAGGATCATTAGTCTTTTAATATATTATTCTGAAAAGAAATGAATTTAAAAAAAAGTTCCTGACATCGCTTCACTTTTTTTTTTAATTTAAATAAATACCCTGCCCACCCCACCCCCACCCACTAAAATTTCCCTCCTTCCCCAACATCCCGCCCTTCCCTGGTACTAGACCCTTACCCCAGAGCTAACTAAGATGCCTGTTTCCGAGCAGGCCCCACTCACTACCAAATTCTGGCACATCATAAACACTGTAAATGAGTCTGCTGCCCTGAGCCCCTCCCATTAGCCCAGCTGGTTGCCTAACTTTGGGGTGGGCCTTTAGGCATTGGGGTGAGTGCAAACCAGGAACTCTTTAATTGCCTCAATTCCTCACTCCCTGCTCAAGAATAGGGAAGACCCAGAATTGCCCTCCGGACGAAAATAAATAACAAAATAAATACCCCTTTCCCATTCCCGACTCTATAAAAGAACTCAGCTACCTGTCTCACTACTCCCTCTCCTTCATTGAGTCAGCCCCCTTTTTCCTTCCTAGCCCTTTTCTTTCTTCCCAGTGCTCTGCTCAGACTTAGGCTTGGCCTGTGCCCTTTCACGAAACCTTTCCTCTCCCCCCAAATTTTTTGGGGTGCCACTGGCGCCCCAAGCCCAACGGGCCCAGCAGATTCCCCATCTCTGGGAGCTAGGGTGGAGGGTACATTGGTCTCCCTGGCGCTCTCTCGCCTAGTCCATCCAGTGTCTCTCCTTCAAGACAAGTTTCCCAGGAGATCGGATCTACCCAGGGCCAGGCCTCTCAGATGGCAGTGTCCCAGAGGACGGTGTGCTGCCGGCGGCAGGGCGGGGTGCCGGACTTGCGGGGCTCAGGCCCCCGCCTCCAGCTGGGGAGGATGGGCATACTCTCCTGCTTGCACAGACCTCGGTCTGGCCGGTGCCGCGCCTTGATTTCCTTGCAGACGCAGCGCTTCCGTTCGATCACCTCCAGCAGCTTGCCGTCCCGCTCACGCTCACGGGCAGGCTGGTGCGGCAGGGGCAGCGGCAGCGGCAGCGGCAGCGCAGCGGGAGTCTGTGCGGGCGAGGGGAGAAAGGAAAGGGGGTGTCAACAATCTCGGAATGATAGGCCCTTCCTGCGTCTTCTTTGAAACTCTCCATCCCCCACCCCGCAGTCCTTGCTGTCGAGTAAATGGAACTGAAGCCCAGCCCCTGCTTGCTGGCCTCAGCCCATGCCAGTGTCTTTCCAACGTGGATGCCCTTCCACCCAAAGGGGGCGCCTGAATCCAAAGCACACAATGGTGCACTCCAGCCAGTAGCTGTCCTGCCTGGACAATCACCAACCTGGACCCTGCGCGCTGCTCCTCTTAAGCAGCTCCTTACCGGACCCTCCATTAGTCAGGGCCCTGGCTGGCCCTCTTGCTTCCTCTCCTTTCACTCCCAAATCATCTTCCCTGTCGGCTCCTTGGCAAATAAAACCTTTTCTCCCTCCTCACCTGGCTCAGGACATCTCTGGGCTGGCTGCAGGGCCGGGGCGGGTGCAGTGCGGACTGTCGGACTCCAGAGGTGGAGGCAGAGCGGCCCAGGCGGTAGCCTCCAGTGAAGTCTGAGCCAAGAACGTAGAGTGAGGACCTAGGGGCTCCAGGTTCCCCCTCCCCCAGCTCCCTGAGAAGAGCCCCGCCCAAACTGTGCCCCTACCTCCTCAGAGAGGGAAAGCTTGGAGTTGTGATATTAAGTCAGGGCTGGGGACATGCTCTTGTACAGGGGATATAGTAAGATCAGGGACTGGACCCTGGGTGATCCTCCCAGGTCAACCACATATGGGCTTGTATGTCTCAGGCAGGGTGTCACCTCCATTTCGGTGGCAGGCGGGGAAGGTCTGGCAGGGTATGGGCAATGCTGTGCGGCTTCCTCCTCGATCCCCTCCATGGTGGATCCTGGCCAGCAGGCCCTCTGCCCCCTGACTCCTCACTGGGATTCCGGATGCCACTGGGCCCCTGTCCTCACGCTCCACCTTGCCTGGACCCTCGGCACTGCCATTCCAGGCCCGGGCACTCTCTTCGGCTTCTGCTAGGATGACAAGGGTGCTTGTATATGGAAGGGATCCTGCTGTGCCAACCACACACACTATAGCACAGATGGACCAGACCCTACTGCACTTTCTGCAATATACACACACATATTCATTCAGAGAGATCCAGAACCGCCACCTTCCTTCCCACCCATCAGTACCATTCCAGTGGGACTGAGCATCACATATATTTGTTGCTTCTAAACCTCTTCTCCAGGTCACAAGTCTCTCTAGCCCCAAATTTAGCTTCAGAATCTCTACAGCCCTAGACAAGAGTCAGAATGATCACCTTCCTGAAACTGAGACCAGGTGTGTTATTCCCCAGGAGGGAAAGAGTCCCAAATTCTGGGCCTTGGAGGTGGGGGTGCTGGGGGAAGGGATGCCTGTGAACTAAGATCATCTCTAAGAGCAGGCCTGGCAGAGCATTGCGTTGCTAAGCAACGGTAGGGGCCTGCCGCTCCTTTCCCTCCTGTATGGATGGGTTGTCATGGTAACAACTGGGAGGCAGCTGTGTTTAGTTCCTAGTGTGCGCACACTCACAAACACACCCCTGCAGCCCTGGGAAGGGTGGGGCGGAGAGCAGAGCAGGTTAGGCAAGAGGACACTGCCCACCCCCCATCCATTTGGTTACCCAGAAAACTCCCCTGTTCGGAACAATGGGTTGTGGTTTCCAAATGACTCTACCAACTACTCCCCCAAACCATCCTCCA